>NW_015631742.1:13206-31426 GCF_001515625.1 Sinocyclocheilus rhinocerous
CTAATACGGACAGAAATCTGTCTAATAATCAGATTGAACGGTTTAACAAAGGAATTAAAATGTATACAAAAAGTATTATAACGATTGCTTTTATATTATTAGTAATAGAAAGGCAAACATTATAATACTTTCTCGTTTGCCGTCAGCATTCAGCAAATATGCATTTATATCATTTAAACAAATCTTTGAATGACTAATGAACATTTAGTTTCACAAACCTTGCAAACTTAGTCTAATCCAGCTGTGAGATCGTGTGAAGTGTGCATTTGTATCCTGCATGATCGCGTATGCTCTGCGTGATGGTCGATCCGTGTGAACTGAATGCTGACAGGAGGAGAGTTCAGCTTCACTTGAGACGCGCGATCGACAAACTTTAAACTCGTGATTTCAAATTATGCTGCGCTTTATGCATTTGCCCACTGCCATATTAATGTCATTTTCACTGTGTGCTGTATGTAAAATGAGTGTTACCTTGGCTTTATTTGAAAAAATATGATTCTCAATGCACACAAACTTCCCAGAATACTGAGTGCCCTGTTGGTTACAGTGTTTACTTCCTTTTTTATTAAATTATATCAAATAAATAATATACACCATAGAAAGTCATATACACCTAGGATGACTTGAGGGTGAGTAATTTATGGACTAATTTTCATTTTTGGGTGAACTAACCCTTTAATGGGATCTTTGTGGAGGGTGACCAGTGCTGTTGGGGATAATTCTCTGTAAATGATGCTATTTTATAGCATTTGAGTTAGCTATGATATATATCTGAAAGTGGCTGTTTTTCAATTGTGGTTCAGCTGAAGTAGTCTGTGTTAATGCTTGTGTGTGTTGATCTGTGGAAGAGCCTATCGTGGCTTGAGGGTTGTGTTTGAAGTCTCAGGGGAATCGGCCACATTCAGTTTGTGCTATTGAATTGCAGCTTCTGTGAATCCTTCTCCAAATTTATTGATTTTTCTTAGTGTCTCATGTCACAGTGATGACCAAACACAGCCTTCTTTTGTTCTTTTAGGATGACACATGCTGCTTTTTGCCCCTCTTTCTCTTTCTTTCTCTCTCTTTCCATCCCTTTTTCTTTTTTATTCCTGCTCTCTCTTTCGTGTTCTTCAGCACAGGTTTTTTTTGTTTTTTTTTGTGATCTACACCTATGCTTGGTGTTCTGGATTTACAAACTGGGTTGTTTTCTCTGGTTGGGCAGGGTCATATCCATCTCATTGCCATCATTAAGCCATGTGTGTTTGTACATTTGTGCAAACCTTATATCCATCACTTTGACCTTGATGTGTGTTATAAATTCTGTTTGTGCGTACACACTCGCTGTGCCCTTGGTATACTGTATTGTGTGTGGCAGCCATGTGCACATCTGGTAGGTGAAGTAGTTGGTGGTGCGGCACTGCAGAGGTTTTGTAGCACCACCTCCCTGTTATCCCTTTCTCTTTTATTCCCCTCCCCCAACCCGCCTTCAGCACTCTCGTCTCAGGCCTAGACCCCCTAGCACGCACACGGAGGTCTTTTCCACATCGTTTTAGGACACGTGCTCTACTGAGAAATCTCCTTTGTTTGACAGAGGCCTGGCTCTGCTGATGGAGGCATTGGAAAGACATAAAATCTCAAAGAAAGCATTCACTAGCAGGTGGATGACATAACACATGTAAAGTACAGTTTTTGGAAGGGTTGGCAAATAGTTTTTTTTTGTTACATATTAATGTAATTTGGAATTTTGTAAAAATTAGAATTTTCATAAGAACAAGAATTTTGTGTAATGCGATTTCTTTTAAAGAATGGAATCATTTTCATAAGAACATCAATCTTATGAATTTTCTTACACTACTGTTTAAAAGTTTGGGGTTTTTGAGAGAAGTCTCTTATATAGTAAATATAGAGTAAAAACAGTAATATTGTGAAATGTTATTGCAGTTTTTTTTTGTTTTTTTATATATATATATATTAAAATATAGTTCATTCCTGTGATGGCAAAGCTGAATATTCAGCAGCTATTCAGTTTAACATGATTCTTTAGAAATCTTTCTAATATGCTGATTTGCTGCTCAACAAATGTTTCTTTTTATTATTATTAGTGGTCGACCGATATTTCGCCAATGCTGATATATGATATGGCATTTTTCAAATATCGGCATCGGCCGATACGTTTTTCTGTTTGGGCGATGTGTTCGAGGCGGGACTTTTATTTTGACGGCGCTGAGAACGGCAGTGCCTGAGCGCACATAGCTCACATTCTCCCTCTTGTTCGCTGTCGTCGTTCAGTTCTGTCTAATATGGATAGAAGTCTATCTAATAATCAGATAGAACTGTTAAACAAAGGAATTAAAATGTATACAAAAATATCTTAACAACAGCAGAGAACAGAAAAGAACAGCATTTATTTGAAATAATTTGTAACATTATATATATACGTTTACTGTCACTTTTGAGCAATTTAATGTGTCCTTGCTGCATAAAAGTATTAATTAAAAAAAAATTCCTACTGACCCCAAACTTTTGAATGGCAGTGTATTGTAAATTATTTATATGAATAAAAAGTTGTCACAGTGGAATTTGGAATGTTGGAAGAACAAGAATGTTCACAGGAATGAGAGAAGGACTAACTTGGTGTTCTCCTTGACAATTCTCTAGATGTTTGTGCACTGAGGTGGCCTGATGCTTCAGAGTCTAGGTCAGATCTGCTGTCTCCACCATAGGTGGAGCGTGTGTAAGGCTGGGCAAGGCTTAGCCTTCACCTGGCCAGGGTCGGAAATTAATGTTAAAATTAAATTAGCTTATGAATGCAATAACCAATCAGAAGCATTCAGATTACTCATCGCTGTAATGCCGGAGTTTTGTTCAGTGTGCGCGCTCGCTGACTAAATTCTGATCTCTCATGAATTCTTTCATCATAAACAACAAAGTGGAGATATACGTGCAATGTAAGTCAGAGATTCATTTCACACTGTAGACAGCTTCATTGATAATAACGGGAGTTTTTTGAGGGTGTTTAAACTCTTGACTTAAATCAATGATAATATTCTTTGATAATATAATTGTTATTGCTCACTTTCTGTATATAATTTATTCGATGTTTGAATAACCGTGGAAATTAAAACATTATAAATATGAATTATGATCACATTATATACAAATTCAGTTGTATTAAAATATTTTGTGACATATATATATATATATATATATGACATATATAGTATATGAGATATATATATACGAAACTTTTCTGAGGACAGTCAATTCCCTTCAGAGATACGTTCATATAAAACACCCGCGCCGTGTTATGATTTTGAAACGTGCAGTGCTCATGTTTATTCAACGAAGTCAAACGGCACAAATAAATCAATGTATGGGAAACTGGTAATGTATATCGAAATATCGGAAATGTGTTTAAAAATCATATCACCGTTACTGAAAAAAATTATATCGCGATACATATTGATATTGAATTATTGTCCTGCCCCTAATATATATATATATATGTATATGTATATATGTATGTGTATTTTTTTTTTATTTGTATTTTTTTTTATTTGTATTTTTTTATTCAGTGGCAGAAATGGGCTTCCACAGGTACTTGCCTAAAAAGACAGGTTTATGACATGCCTGTTAATAGATTTCACTAACATTACGCAAATTTTAGCCTTACCCTAGAGTTGGTTCACCCTCCGCCTATGGTCTCCACTGTTTGAATCTGTCTCTGAGGTGTCGTCAAGGCATCTGTTTCAAGGATGTTTCCTCTGTTCTGGAAGGGGTTGCTTGTTTATACACACTCATACTCATACAATCACACACAGATACACACACAGCAAAAAGAGTGAAGCAGCAGTAATGATGTTAACAAGATGTTTTAGGAATGATTTAATTGACTTTAAAAAATCATCATTTATTCACCCTCATGTTGATCTAAACCAATTCAATTATCTTTCTTCCATGAAACAAAAAGGAGATGTTTGCAGAATGTTTCTTCACACAAACTTATTTTTGACATTTCTGAAGCTTGACAGCTCCTGATCACCATTCACTTTCATTGTATGGAAAAGAGCAGTGATAAAAGAAAGTCATACAGGATTGGAATGAAATGAGGATCAGTAAATAATGACAGAATGTAGTGTGTGTGTGTGTGTGTGTGTGTGTGTGTGTGTATGTATGTATGTGTATGGGAGAGAGAGTGTAAAAAAAATAAATAAATAAAAAATAAACAGAGACAGATGGAGAAGGGTTAATTGAGGCTAGATCTTTGTTTTATTGCTGGGTTTATATGAAATATAAAATTTTAAGGTGGTAGCTTTTAGTCTAGGAATCTGAATCTCTCAATTATAGCTGGGAGTGAAACTGGGAGAGTTGCATTAATCCTTCGATCCTCACGCTCGACTCACAAGCCAGCCGAGAGTTTTCACTTTAAATGTGCTCTTTTAACCCAAATTGAATATATTAACTCCTCCCAAAGGAGCAAGAAGGAAATATCTTGTCTCCAGAGCAGCTGGAGAATGTAATAATATGTGTTACAGTGGAACGTATCTTCAGATCTCGCCGTGCTCTGTTGTTTTGACAAAGTGAAGTACCATACTGATGCGACATGAGTGATTATGGATGAATGAACCAGGTGTTGCTCAAAAAAAGCCTAACAAGATCATTCAGAGAGAGAGACAATTCTTATTAAAATGTAAAGTACGTTTTTTTTTTTACCCTTATCATTTTAAAACCAAGAACCTCTCATTACATTATCATTCAAAAGTTTGTCATTAAGTCTCTTATGCTCACCAAGCCTGCATTTATTTGAGCAAAAATACATTAAAAACAGTACTATTGTGAAATATATTTACAGTTTAAAATAACTGATTTCTATTTTAATATATTGTAATTTTGTAATTCTTTCCTGTAATGGCAAAGCTGAATTTTCATCAGCAATTACTTCAGTCTTCAGTGTTACATGATCCCTCAGAAATCATTCTCATATGCTAATTTGCTGGTCAAGAAACATTTCTTTTTATTATCAATGTTGAAATAAGTTCTGCTGATTAACATTTTTCTGAAAACTATGATACATAATTTTTTTTCAGGATTCTTTTATAAATAGAAATAAAGAAATGAATACTTTTATTCAGCAAGGATGCAGTAAACTGATCCAGCAGTTTAATTTCTTTTTAAATTATTACTGACCCCACTCTTTTGAACTGTGTATGTGATTTTTAATGAATATTCAGTCAGATGGGCTGGTCAGAAGAATAGAAAAATTACCAAACTCACAAATCCCACCTCCTTTGTCATCTGGCTCACAGGTAGCAGCCAATCAAAACTGGATGTGTCAACCTCTCAGTTTTCATTGGTTACTTAGTAGGCTACTTCTCCACATTAGGTAACAAATCTTTCAGCTCTGGTTCTGAAAAGAGCTCATGTCACAATGGCAGGGGTGTGATATTAACAGCTGATTAAGCATTATTTTCCCCCTTTGTCAGAGACTGATGTTTGCTAATGATAAGAGACAGAACTCTGTGGCTGTTGTTCAGTACGCCACTGAAAATTTTGCTCATGCTGGTCATATGTGTATTTCAGCTTAGTCAAGCTAAGAATAAAAGAAAAAGTGTGGAGACGAGTATTAACAGTACAGTATAGGTTTCTTTTGTTTTGTTTTGTTCTTTTTCTGAGGTTGTGTAAGTGATAACGACTGGTTTCAGTTGGCATGGATATGTTATCGAAAATTGGGTGGTGGGTTCTGCTTCAGTTGGAGCCTGGGCCTATTGTTTTTTCCAACAAGGTTATCATCGTAGTTAGATTCTAGGTAGATACACCACTCATGAGCAACAGGATAGATTTTTGACCCTTCTACTCATCTACTACAGAAAGAATACAGAGATAGGAAGTGGAAAGAGAGCACTGAGGTGGAAAAGAGCATGTGGTTTTCCAGTGCTAATGTTCAGGGCTGACTCAGCTTTTTCAGACTTCTCCTTGGTGACCTGCACCGAGAGCCATATGCCGTTTGAAACTCGAGATACATGAGCACACAACAGGCCACCTTTAACCTTTCTCCCTACTGGTGACCCCACACACCCCTGTACAATTCTTTTTAAAAAGCTATTTTTAACTGAGACACACTTGTTTGGTGACACAAGTGGTGGATGAAAGAACCTGTGAAGGCTTGGAATAGATTTAACACCATAACGGGCACTGATCTGAGATTTATTATTTTTTAATAAATCAGCCTGTTTTATTCATCTACAACGTGCTCTTCTGCGTTCTATATCTTTCCTCAGATGGGAACGGAACATTTCATGAAAGCTAGATGAGGACTGTAAAACACAAGGTAATGCATAGATAAATTAATGACATTCCGTTCCAGATCCAGGATATCACGTAGTACTGATGGTGCATTAGGGGGAAGCGGTCATGTGTTTAAGAGCATCATGACGATTTAGAGCTCCAGTATAATCCTAGCCTGCCTCTACAACCTCCTGGGAATGCTTGGTACATTGTGTTTTCAAATGCAAAATTTATATTGGTTAAGAAAACAGGACAACAGAAGATAAAGAAAACTCTGTTACTAAATTGGTAGTGTTTGTTTAGACGGGGATTACTATTGCTTTGCAGGCTGCATGTACAGCGTGACCAGTGTAGTCTGATTCACAAACAAATGACTCTTGTGAACTCATTCTTTTCAGTGTATCAAAAACCTACAGAAGAACAAGTATAGCTTGATTCATGAACAAATGACTCTTATGAACTAGTTCTTTTTAGTGAATCGGTTACACACAGTGTGACCAATGTAATCTATTTCACAAACTGGTGACTCCTGTGAACTGGTTCTTTTTAGTGAGTCAAAAAATACAGCACAACCGGTGTACCGTATTGGCCCGAATATAAGACGACCCTGATTATAAGACGACCCCCCCTTTTTCCAGATGTACCTTTTGGAAAAAGGCTTTTTAAAAACCAAATCTTGTTTTTTCTCAGTTAGACACATTTTGTCTTCAATTATTTTCATATTGCATATTTTTCCTATTTTAATTTTTGTTTTGAAAGTATGGTAAAAACTGGTAAAATGTACCAACAATCACATTAAAAAAAATATACACTTTTTATGTCAAAGTCTAGACCCTGAATATAAGACGACCGCGTTTTTTCAGATGTATTTCCAAGAAAAAAATATCGTCTTATATTCGGGACAATACGGTAATTTGATTCATAGACAAATGACACTTATGAACCATTTTTTGTGAATCAGTAACATACAGCATGACCAGTGTAATCCAGTTCACAAACATTTGACTCTTTTTCAGTAAATCAAAAACATGTATCGCAACCAGTGTAACCTACTTTAAAGACAATGACTCTTATGAACATTTTATTCTTAGTGAATCAAAACATAGCAGCGCAACCTGTGTAATACGATTAACAAACAAATGACTATTATAAACTGGTTCTTTTTAATGAATCACTAATATATAGCGTAATCAGTGTCTTAATGAAACTTATCACTTTTTAACTTAACTTTTTTTTTTTAAATCAAAAACATACCAGTGAAACAGGACCCACAAACAACTGACTCTTATGAACTGGTTTTGTGAATCAAAGGCATACAGCGTTACCAGTGTAGTGTCATTTACAAATGACTCTTTTAGGGTGCTTTCACACCTGGCCCGTTGTTTCGGAACCTGGCACGTTTCCCCTCTTAGCTCGGTTCGTTTGGGCATATGTGAACACGGCAATCGCGCTCGGATCCGCGCCAAAACAATCGGTCCGAGATCACCTGAACGAGGTGGTCTCGGCTCGATTGAAAATGAACTCTGGAGCGGTTCGGTTGTAGTGAGAAAGCAATCCGATCTAACGGAACAACAAACCAGGCTATATCACAATGTATAATGGGTAATTACGTAAGTGCCGTGAAAAGCATTAATTTTGTTGTTTTGCTAATACTTCAAAATGAACCATATGAATGTCTGTGGGTGAGCACGTCTTCGCCATTCAAAATCAAAGCGCACCAAAGTGATAAATTAATATAACGACATCTAGAAAAAAAACAACAACAACAATAAGTCCGCGAAGCTGTTGTCGTTCCATCCTGACAGATGACAGCTGTGACAGCTAAGTGGAATCCCGGAAAATAAACCGTGAAACTTTGACCAATGAGAGAACAGTTTACTCACGCGTGACTTGTATTAACAAATTTGGTCTGTTTAGAAACATTGCCGTGTGAAAGCGAACCGCACCAAGAATAAAAAGCAACATTGTAATAATTTTAATCCCTGTTTCGGGAACAAAGCAATCGATCTACAGGTGTGAAAGCATCCTTAAACTGGTTGTTTTTAGTGAATCAAGCACAACTTAAATATTCATCAAAAATCTAATATGTTAACAAATACTGTAATTAGATCCTTTATGTAATATATACCAGCCATCTCTGGTCATGCTCTTCAATTAGGCCTGACGGCATAATTGCCCACTTGTCTCAAAGATTTCGATAGTTCGTAACAAGTTGCAGAGTATCAAAGTCATTCAGATGACAGGACTTGTTAATTAATGGAGTCATTAGAAGAGTCTGCAGAGAGAAGTATGCTCCTGCGTCTACAGTGATCAAACAGTTGGCAGGAAGTCGCCTCACTGGGCCACCCTCCGTCTGCCGTGCGGTTCTAGGGGGATATAAACCATGTGGAGTTGTTAAGTCTGACATCAGTGCAAATTGTGTAAAGCTGAAATCAATTGTGACATAATCGCAGTTGTTATCATCCAGGTTCCCTGCCGAGCCAGCCAAATCTTTGAAACGGATGCTAGTTTTCATGTTTAGCACTCTCTCTTCATCTCTGTTTTTGTTTTCTCTTCAACTGGAATGAAAAGTCAAGAAAGTAGATTGGAAAAACAAAATAACCATTGGGATGAGAACCAGATAAGACGGTCCCCGTTGTGCTTGCTTTTTAGACGCATCTGTGAATTTCCTCTGATTTAACTGAATTAGTCATGATTCAATCAAAGGGAACTATTTCTGACGACTTCAGTCTCTCTCACTCTGTTCTGCAACAGCACCTCCCTCCTCAAGAAAACACAGCACACATCTTTCTTTGTTTACATAACAGGACTTACTAGAATTTGACAGTAATATAGACGTCAATTCAGCCAGACAGCATTCAATTGTTTTGTCATTTAATACTATATTTTCCAAATCACTTTTAAAGACTGTAAAGAATGTTTGGAAATGGAAGTATAACCGATCTCAGCTTGTCGGATAAATGGACAAAAGTGCTTGTTAACATATGCATAAACATTCATTGAGACATTGATTTGAGTGTGACAAATCTGTGTTTAAATCATTCACATAAACCTGTAGCAGAGGAAGGACTCAGGGGGGAATTTGTGGCAGCATCGTGGACACATTTTAATCCGATTCTGCTGCCATGCTTTTTTTTTAAGTATGGTCCGAACAAACAGAAAGATAGGGTTTGGTGGAGGATGGCAGCTTGGTTGTAGTGTTGATTGCAGGGTGGCTCACTGTATTGGTGTGTTGTGATTCACTCTTCCTCTTGCTGGGACAAAAGCTGATTTACTCACACTAGGGTGCTTCCCTGTGTGAACACAAAATGCCAGTTTTGGCTGCTTTCCTGGATTCAACCCAATCACTTCTTGTTATTTCTTTGCAGATAAACATGCCACTTGGATAAGAGATAACCACATGAAAATCTAACTGGCCTGTTTTACTCAAGTCACATATTTAGATTAATCTGTAATGGGCTTTATTGGACATCTAGACCCTTAAATTCAAGGGTTAGTGTTAGTCTGACAGTAATTTTCTTTAAATTTATTGTTCAAGGTGGTGACTTTTATAAAAGCTGTGCATAGATGGTTGTGGCAATGATACTTTAGATGGGAAAATTTTTTGAAACTTCTAGGAGAGAGCTGATTGTATACTGTCAGCATGCTAAAACCGCATCTTAAATTCATCCCATTTACAGATTATTTTAATCAACACTGAACAGAAAAAAAGGAGAAAAAAAATCTTTATGAACTTCTTAGACTTGTGTCGAATTCGGTAATGCGATATATCACGGTAATGAATATGCACGATATTGTTATAGTGGGCACTTCTAAATACCTTGAATAATTATATATTACAAATTATTCCGAATTTTGAATGCATTTTAAGAATACTTTTCCCATCAACTGGTCAAAATGCACAACACCGCTGTATGCTGCGTGAAAGAACTTCTTAACCTCGTATTGATTTCCCTATTTAATTTTTTTAACCTGTACTCAAAACTACACAAATGCAAACTTGATTTTGTTTTTGACATTTTCTTTTTGGCTTTATATTTTTAAATCTATGCGGACAGCAAAAGTCTGCAAAAGTAATATCAGCCAACACAGACTGTATTCTTTTATTATATGCCCTTAAAATGACACCTCTCATAAAATTAGCTTCTCTGTGCAGTCCCTGTTTGATTAATTCGTGGCCTGAGGCGGTGCTTTACTCATTTCTGTTTAATTTTCACCTCCCCTTTTGCGTTCTTCATATTCATTTCTTTTCAGTGCGTATAATAGTTAGGGGTGGGGGTTATTAAATTGCCTGAAAATTTGATATTTAGGGAAACCGACTGTGTGGAAGAAAATGGACTGACTTCTTTATCCCTGATGTGTCATTTTCCATTTCTTTTCCCAGTTTTTTTCTCCTCCCTAGAGGCTGGCCACTCATGGGTACCACACATACACGTTTTTCTGCACTCTTATTTCCAGACTTTAATGGAACATGTGACACATGGGAGGAGGAAGGCGTGTCTTTAATTTATCTGGCAGATGCAGACCTCTTCAACATCTCAGCCCCCATCTCTACCCTCACCTCTCTATACAAAGAGCCCTGAAGGAGATGTCGGCACTCACAAAAACATTAGCACCCCAATTCCTCCCACAAATTCTTTCCTTTTCTTTCAAACCCAAATTATAGGATTATCTGAAGCCCTTTGGCACACATGCTGAAGAGATTTTGTCAGTTTTGCAGGAGTTCATCTCCAAGGCTTCCCCACTTCCCATAAACCCGTTGGCCGCTGAGGGACGACATGCTGTAGGTTTCAATCTGCTCTTCATCCTGCAGGGAATAACCCTGTATTAACACACCGGAGAAGACCAAGCACAGAGAGATCCTGGGATTTATTCCCCATGAGCAGGCCCACAGATTTCTGTAGAATTTAAATGTCCATGCTTTTTTTTAATTAAATATTTTGTTTAATTTTATTATGCTTTCAGCTACTGTAGCTTTTTTTGTTACATTTAACACATTTTATCATGTCACCAGAATTCTCCCCAAATCACTGCTGAAAATGCAATCATCTGGGACGGTCCACACTTTATATGGAACTCTTGTTTGTTGTTACTGTACAAGTGTGTGTCTAGGTTTCACAAAGAGGTTGAAAGTGTGTCTGATTTTGTTTTATAATGATGGTGGTGATGATGACGATATTTCCAGATGTGCATGGCATGCTTCTCCTTCGGCCAAATAGCAGCAGACATCTGCGGGAAGCCAGAGGAAGGGATAAGAAAGAGTGGAGGAAAGGGAGAGAGAGAGAGAGACGACAGAGGCAAGAGTGGGAGGATGAACACTAAGGCTGTTTTCAACCTTGATAATAATTAGAAATGTTTCTTGAGCAGAAAATCACCTTATTAGAATGGTTTCTGAAGGATCATGTGACACTGAGAACTGGATTAATGACTGCTGAAAATGCAGCTTTGCCATTTTAGGAATAAATTACGTTTTAAAATATATTCAAATAGAAAACAGTTATTTTAAATTATAATAATATTTCACAGTATTACTCTTTTTACTGTGTTTTTGATCAAATTCAATTCAATTCAATTCAAGTTTATTTGTACAGCGCTTTTCACGATACAAATCGTTGCAAAGCAACTTTACAGCAAATTAAGTTTCTACAATATTTAGTGGTAGCTTATCAGTGGTGACTGTCAGTCAATGTACATATGGCAGAAATGTACGGAAAAATCAATTATAATATTGAGAAGCGGTTCTTCTGCTACAGGTAACAACTCTTTCAGTAATTTAGTGGGTACAGGATCTAACAGGCATGTTGTTGGTTTAGATGCAGTGATATGTTTATTTAGCTCTTCCTGTCCTATAGTTGTAAAGCACTGCAGTTTATCTTTTGGTGTGATGAATGAAGCTGAAGTATTATACGCTGTAGAATCTACATTTGTTATTGTATTTCTGATGTTATCTATTTTATCAGTGAAGAAATTCATAAAGTCATTACTATTAATCTGTGAGGGAATATTTAGATCGGGTGGCGTCTGGTTATTTGTTAGTCTAGCCACTGTGCTAAATAAAAACCTTGGATTGTTTTGGTTATTTTCTATGATTTTGTCGATATGCTTGGCCCTGGCAGCTTTTAGAGCCTGTCTATAGCTGGACATACTGTTTTTCCACGCAATTCTAAAAACTTCCAAGTTAGTTTTTCTCCATTTGCGCTCAAGACTATGCAGCTTATAATGAGCATGAGAGACTTCTTTCAAAAACATCCCAAATCCCAAACTTTTGAATGGTGGTGTGTATATATTATTTTTCATGATCATAATATTTATTTTTAGAAATTTAATAACTCAGTGACTCTTCAATAAGTTTTATTTCATAGTAAGCAAAATGATCAATGTTCATGCAGGTCATACATATTAGTAAACAAGTTGTGCAATTAGCAAACTGCATTAAAGACTATGAAAACCTGTTTTCCACATCAAGTAAATGCTCACATTGCCCATCCTCTCTCTGTGTGGTGGGGAAAAAATGTTTTTGTGGCCATTTCTCTGGTTAGAACTGCAGGAGTTTTCCCACCTGCCAGCAGGAAACTCCTAAAACAAGGGAGGGATTCATCAGCAACGACTTTGAATTGACAGTTTCACTGTGTCCATCAGCCCTTTAAAGCTGGCAGTGCATTTTTTGCTGTCACCTTTTTGAAGAACTTAAAGGGATAGTTTTACACAATAATAAAAAATGTCTTCATTTACTCATCCTTAAGTTGGTAAAGTTTTTTTTTTTTAATACTATGGAACTTAATGGGGGACCAGCAACTGTTTGGTTACCCATATTCTTCTAAAATATATTATTTGTGTTGTGCAGAAGAAGAAAAAATTCATACTGGTTTGAAACAACTTGAGTTCATGCAGGTTTGGAAAAACTAACCTTTTAGTGGCCTGCATATTCCTTCCAGAGGGTAGCAGATGTGCTTGTCTTATGAGGGCAAAACAGTTAATTCTAACTGAGAGCTTGTGTTTAATAAATATGAGATCCTCTGGTGTGGCTGCCAGCAGCTTAATGGGCAAACCGGTTCATGAAGAAGGAACTTGGGCTGCTGTCCTACAGGAGTGAGAGCGTTTTTGTCTTCCTTTATGTCTCTTCCTCTGGTGGGGGAAACTCTTTAAGCCATAAAGTTATGTGTGATCTTGATGTATACAGAAAGTTCTGACATGTCTGCATTAATACCAAGACTTAAAACCCACTGCAAACATAATCTCATTGCTCTTTAAGAGCTCTAGGCTAATGTTACCCGACTGCCACTTAAACTAAATCAATCGACCACTGAGAATTTAAAACAGACTCTCTTAGCTGATGACATTAAGACATGGGGCATGAGCTCTAATATTACATACAGTTGTTTTATGTCTGTGCAGTTCATTCTAGTAAGTATGGTTCAAAAGATATTTTATGTTCCTTATGATGCTGTTCTTCCATTTGGTTTTGTCAACTGCATTCCTCTTTTTCCTTCTGTTCACAGATGGTCCATTTACAGGCACTCCGCCCACCTACGGTTATGACGCGGACCGAGCAGAGGAGCAGCGCCGACACCATGACATTCTGCCCTACATCGACGACTCCCCCTCCTCCTCCCCTCACCTCAGCTCCAAGAGCCGCAGCAGTCGAGACACCCTCTCCTCCGGCTCGATCGAGTCCTCCAAGTCTGTAAGTCACCTCGTAGCCAGTCAGACAGTGACTACGTTTACATGGACATCAGTAATCTAATTATTTAGCCAATATTATGATTATGGTGTTTACATGAGTTGCTTTTAGAATATTCCTTTCATGTTCCCGTTTTACATGTTATAGTACATAGTTCGATTAATGGCACACGTCATTACGTCCCCACGTGACGCCATCCGACGTCCCCTCCGTAATTTCACGTATAAGCATATAGTTCCTCTTCGTGATGATGCCATGTACAGTTTTGGGTGTTTCATTTTTAATTTTATGAAAGCTTCAAATGCAGTTAATTATTTGAACGTGCATACAGGCGATGGCGGTGTTGAAGCTCTTTTATTTGCCATCAAACGGTTGACCACTGCCGTGTGTGTATCCTGTTGCAAAATGCGGCGAAAAATCCTACACGACAGTAATAATTTGATTAAGGTGTGTACTTGTCTATACTGCACTTCAGTAATGTGACTAAAATAGGAATACTCCACATGTCTTAATTAGAGTTTTACTTTTACTTCGAATATGACTTTAGCCGGATTAAGGTAATCAAAAATCTCTGTTTACATGGTAGATTCTTAATCAGAGTATTGTCTTAATCGTGTTAAAATCGGATTATTGTTGTCCATGTAAACGTACTCACTGACAAATCTGACAGTTTGATTTTTTGACCTTTGAATAATTCAGTTTATTTTACAAATACAAAATAATTGACCATACAAAATATACAAATATTTGACTGCGGAATACCACAAATGAGGAGTCAGACTCATCAGTTACCCATGTAAAGGTAGTAGCTAATTATTTTTTAGGGAATAGAGAGATGAAGGCTTTCTTGGTGGAATGCGAAAGTAAAGAGTGCACATTAGAGCTTTCTTTATGCATGTGTAACACCCGTTTGCACCAATAAGAATTTTGAGTTATTATTTGTGTTGTTGTTTTTCCTAATTTTTCGTAAGTGCAACTACGGATGTTATTTGGACCAGTTAGGTTCGACTATGGAGCCTGTAAATGGATCCATGATAGAAATTCACCAAGTATATGCCATCTGTGAAGCAGTCCATTATGAATAATTGTACCAGTAAACCCACATATATTTATAGCCTGTGGTAATAGTACACAACAAATCCAAGGGGGTGTGAAATTTGACAGATTTCAAAGCATGCAGATTCTGAAGTGCTGAGTCTGCATAGTACAATTCTAATTGAACATTTAGTGCTTATCACAACTTAGTAAATATTATATAGCTCGGCACTGTGCAGAAGAATCTCACGTCATTCATTGCATGCAGTCATGTGTAATCTAAAGAAATTCTTTCTAGTTTCTGTTGTTATCAACTGTGGTTTAAAATGATCATGGCTTTCATTTCAGAGCCTCAGGAAACTGTCTTCATCATACATAGTGGCCATGCCATCAAATTAAATTACGGATTGTAAAACCGAAGCTTTCTTGCTTCATTGACACAGCCATTGGCTGTCAAATTGATTGATGTCCCTCCCTGCCAATACCAGACTCAGAGGCATGCAGTTTATTTGGGCCATTATGACCTCCGTGTTTAGCCCCCACATGGATTTTAATCAATACCGACTCACCTGCACACACTCACACACCCTTGCCCAGTAACACCTAGATGCTTTACGTGTTTACCCAACATGCACAAAGCCAGGGATTTGAAATATGGACGGATTCAAAAAGGGATTTGCTATGTAAATGTCTTGAATTGAGCTGCAAATAAACCTGCAATTGACACTACAGAGGGATGGTCACCCATTTTTCGGACACATTTCCTTACCTTGTTTCCCCTCAAACATAGAATAAGATTAGATTTTAATGAGTGAGAATTTCATGTTTAAGAATAGTCTTGTCATGCTGTCACAAAGAGCGGTTTTAAATTGCCACTCTGTTTAAATTGTTAAACCAAAAAAAGTCTTATGTGCTTTATTGAAACTCCAAAAGATTGAATTTTGACTTTTCTATGAGCAAATTATTGTGTTCAAGAAATCTCTTTAACTTTATGTTAGAACTTTTACCTTTTCTTCATAATGTAACATATCTGTTTTTAGTAGGTCGCATTTCAAAGTACAATATTATATAACACAAATAATGCTCCAAAAGTGGAGCAAATTCCTTTAGCTTCCAGATAGAAAAATCTATATGGGAAAAGTTCATGTGAAATTCTTTTAAACATTTAAACAAGTTCCTTACACGTTATAATAACTCTATTATTATATACCATAAATGTCATCTAATTACATGTGGTTAATTATTATTTTTAATAGTATGTAGATAAATTATTTTTTAATCAGTTATCTACATATTCCTAGCTCTTATTAGCATACTGTTCTGTGTATGTTCTTTAAACATGTTTGCTTTTTTGCTTCTTTCATTTGTAATCTATTGCCTGTTGTGTATATAATGAGAAATACTTTCTCATCCTTGCATTTTCAATAAGCGAGGGTTATTCTTTGAGCATCTGAGATGAGCTCAACTCATTCTCATGCGCTGGAATTCTGACATGCTTTGATTAATAAATATGTGGATGAATAAAAGATGGTGGTCTAGAGATACTAGAGTGCCCCCTGGGGTGAGACGTCTAGCACCTAAGAGTTCATGAATAAAACCTTGATTTCCACCTTCCCCCTGCTGAAGCTTTCAGTGGCGGGATTTACTCTGTCACAAGGTGGGGTTTTACATTTAATATCAGTTGGTGAGATTAGAAGAAATGTATGCCGTGAAAGCATTTTAGCATCACCTCAGTTTAAAAACTCAATTCAAGCCAGTATGGTCTACAACGATAACACATTCATGAAGCAGATGGATGTTTTATCCTAAAATCTGGACTAGAAAGTCTCATGAGACTATCACAAACATCTGTGGTTTCCACTACCTGTGCTGTGGCCATGGAAACCAACATTTCAGGCCCATTTAGCCATCATCATCGCTCAGTAATCCTACACACGACACAAAATAGATATGCCTTGCTTTTGGATGGATTCTAGGTCTGTAATATCTCTGATACATTACTCAGGGCTTGGTGAATAGTGTAGACTACATAAAGGCCTTATTCAGTTCAAAGGTGTTATGAATTTCTCATGACTCCTGTAGCCAAGACAGTTATTATAAGACCATGGAGCAGCTCCATTGAACCAGTAGCAAATCGCTTTTTTATAGCTCTTTCCAGCATTGCCAGTATGTAATTTAATGTCATGTGATTTAAGAGTGTGCTGTTCAGAAGTGTGTGAGCTCTTTCTATGTTCACGCAGACGGAGTTGGACCTGGAGAAGGGATTGGAGATGAGGAAAAGGGTGTTGTCTGGAATCCTGGCCAGTGAAGAGACCTACCTCAGCCATCTGGAGGCGCTGTTACTGGTAAAAGTGCTTCAAGTTTGATTTTGCTAACAGTGCATTATAAAATTTGTACAAGGAGTCTTATAAGTGAGATATGCGGGTCAGCTGAGTGATTATACCACTGATCTTAAAATTAGATGATCTTACCCATCATCTCCAACAGGAATGTCATACATTTAAATGCATATAAATATATGTTTGTGATTATGTACATTAGCAGGGTAAATAGCTTAGTGTATGGAGTCCGAGGAAGGTCATGAATATATTCGCTTTCATATTCTGTATTTTTTATAAAATCAATACGGTCTTGGAAAGCATAAGAGACTTCTTTCAAAAACATTTTAAAAATCGTACCAACCTGGCCTCAAACTTTTGAATAGTAGTGTGTAGTTGATCAGATTGTCAAAAACTTCTCATTAAAATGTGTTTGCATGTTCAAATGTCTGTTCCTGCTCCTTTGTAAGCCCATCAAGCCCCTGAAAGCAGCAGCCACCACCTCCCAGCCTGTTCTGACTGTTCAACAGATCGAAACCATCTTCTTTAAAGTGCCTGAGCTCTATGAGATCCACAAAGAATTCTATGATAGCCTTTTACCCAGAGTGCAGCAGTGGAGTCACCACCAACGTGTGGGAGACCTTTTCCAAAAACAAGTGAGTAAATTTCTGTTCACAGACCCCTTTTCAGGTTAAAAACAACATAAAATTGAAATAGACCCTATTTACTTATTGTCAGCAAAATGTAATAACTTGCTCAGGGTCTGACATAATCAAACTTTTTTTTTTTTAACTCCTTCCACCAAATTCCCAACTCCATTTTTAGTGCGCAACACCCACTTTCATAATCTTGATGGATAATGTCCTGTTTCACTCTGAAGTATTTTAAGTAAACAGCAATCAGCATTTAATGTTGACTTATA
>NW_015631742.1:31629-41451 GCF_001515625.1 Sinocyclocheilus rhinocerous
TGTATGTATATATGTATGTATGTATGTATGTATGTATAATCAGAATCTGGTTTTGAATGTAATTGTGAATTGAGAATCTGATTTAGAGTAAAAAATATAATAATTCTGATCATAGTGAAATCACTTCAGCTGTCCACTCTCTTTCCACTTTTGTACCCCTTGAGACTGAATAAGAATTAACATTTATCTCTAAATCAAGAAATCCTAAATGAATCATTTATGGCCCTAGAGCAACACCGTACAGTCACACAGTGTCTGGACAGCAGGAGCCTGTGTAAAGTTGAAAATCACATCTCAATGCTGCCTTTTTTCACCCAGCCCCTTGGGCAGATACTACAGTGAGTGCTTTGTGTCTTGAGGAGAGGCTATTAATAGTGCCATTCGAAGATTCTCTATCTCTTATACCCCCCACCCCCCCGCTCTTTTCCATTAAGTTCTTTCCTCACGTGACTCTGCTGACTGTTAGGGGGGCAGATAAATCCCTTCTCAGTCTGTCCGGCCAGCACACACAGGAGTCATATTCCACATTTATTTATCTTTCCATTTTCCCCTTCATTGTTCCCTACTTTCACCTTCCCACGCTTAATAAACGGAAGCTACAGTCGCCAAGTTGTGTTTTCTCCCAGAAGGTGCTGGGCTTTTCTTCAGACAGTCAGTCAGGCAGTCATTTTGACCGGAGGCTATTTGTCACTGATCCCCTCACCCTCTCCCACGTCCATTAACAAGAATCCGGAGGCAGGAGGCGAGGCAGTGCTCAAGGATGCAGCCTCCCTGAAAAGACAGTTGCTCGCAGCAGGAGAGACAAGAAGATGAATGAACGAGCAAGATATAGTCAAAGTCAGTGATAGAAATGTTTCCTGCTGTTTGTGTTGTTTCTTCCTTCCTGACAGCTCATGTTGAGTAAGAAAACGCAATGCAAATCTTGAGCAATGTCGTTACAGGAGCCTGTATGTCAAAAGGTGATGTTCGTTGTCCCGCTCAGCTGTGAAAAAGATGATAATATTCCTGTTCACTTGCACTAAATGTTTTACGCCTGTCGCTGACACACGTATGTAAATTCTCCAGAGACTGTTCTCCTAACAGCAAGAAAATCTGACATTCCCATCTTTTCTGTGACCTACTTAAACATTTTTAAATGCACAGAGCAGAGGACCGTGCTTTCATCTTCAGCTAGGCCTGGCATATGGTCATGTCATCATGAGGAAGTGTGTCGAGGCAGAGAGGATGTGAACGCTGCTGTGCTGAAGTCTCTGTCAAGCTGTCTCAACCAGCTGATGTATCAACTTTTTAGTTTGTGTGTTGTGTTTAGATGCATCTCAACCTTGTCAAAACAGCCTTAGCATACAACTTTTCTGTAGTGACATAATGGCTTAATGGGCTGGTTATGTGTTATCTCCTGAATGAGGAATATCATCCTGTCAACAGACAGGACCACTACAGAATATCAATACTGTGTTTGTGGAACTAATGGTCACTCTTTTTAAAACCCTTTATTAAACATAATCCCTAAATACTCACTTCCTAATCACAGATAAAAACTACATTTGAATAAAAATATATAAGCTATGAAATTAAACTAGCTGACTGTATAATTTAGCAGCAAAAACAATATCTTGAAAAAAATATTTGGTGCACATTATACAATTTAATCATGTTTATTCTGTTAACTATTTGTATTCTTACAAAATACATTCATGAAAATAAGATAGAAATTGTGAGAAAAATAAAAGCTTCTAATAATCTTTCTGTGTGCAAAACTTTGATAATGTGAAACGCTTCAAACAGAGCGGCACAAAGCTCTTATGCATATCCAGGGTGCAGAATGGTGCACTTGAAGTAGGGATGTAACGGTATGAAAATTTCCTATCACGATTATAGTGACCAAAATAATCACGGTTATCAGTATTATCACGGTATTGTTAAAATGTGCTGGAGATGTTCAAAAAGTACTGACACATAAATCTTCACCAAGTTATATATTTAAAAATCAACAAACAACAAATAAAATGTCTTTTTTGTTTGCATAATCACTAAAACAATAACATTACCAATGATGTTCGGATTTTAAATGACAACTTGACTGACAACAGTTCAATAGCATGTTGAAATATCTAATGTAAATGTTCAAATAAAGCTTTGAAAAAGTTTCATAAAAAGGTAAACCTCACATTTCAGCCTTTAAATAAAGAAAAGATGTAATCAAATAATCGCGATTAGACGGTTATTTAATTATCGCGACAGGCCTACTAATGGGATCAGTATAGCACAAAAAAACTTTACGAAATCAATCCTGTGGTTGGTGGAAAACGTTATGTCCATTTTTTAAATTGGTAGGACCAAATTATCTGCACCCGCTGTTGAATAGGCCACTCCAGACATAGGTTTTTGTTAATGGGTGAAGATCCTCTTTAATGCCTCATGCCAGAGTCCATTATCTCTGAAGCATATTTTGATGAACTGATGATGTCTTGAACTCCTCTGGGACCCATTAATTTTCAGTTGATTCTTATGAAATTATTTTTTAATTAAGTGAAACCAGATTTAGTTTTAGATTTTTTTTTTTAATCAAAGAGAAACTTAAAAATAAAGTTTTATAAAAGTTTTTCATTTACTTTTTAAATTGTTGTTTTACATAATTTACTGTTTCAATTTTTCATTTGCTTCTCTGTCTACGTTTCTTCCAAGTTTTTTTTTTTTGTCTGAATGATTCACATATAGTACATAACATTATGAACAATTTGTATCCTTCAAATGAAATGTAGTGTCTACTCTGAGTTCTCTTAGTTTAGTTGGTTTTGTATGTTTTAAAAACATTTGATTCAAGTTGCTTCAGTCTGTTTACATTGCAAAATTTTCAATTTCTTGCTTCAGCTTAACGCATCACCTCACAGCGCTCAGCCACTGTTTGACTCGACCCGGCATGTGTTGTCGTTTCTTTATTTTGGCCATCATCCTTCTCCACGCTGTAATGAGGTTGTCACAGAGTAAATTCCTGTCCTCCACGCAGCAGATAGATTCTGGCCCAGAGCAGCTGTTTCTGCTCAGCATGGAGAGGATTGCACACACTGCGAAAATGACTTCACTTATGGTCTGTTTGGCCTGCGCAGAATAAAAGATTTATCCCCAGATGTACCTCCAAACCTGGACGTGTACCTGTGGGGTGAGACTGACTGATGACAAAATCTGTGTGTAAAAACAGTGGTGGCATTCTTTCCTGTCCAACAGTTGTTGTGGTTATTTAGTTTTTTGTCACCGAAAACATATTGTTGTAGCAAATTGTTTGTTGATCTCTCCTTTAGTAATGGCTATGGCTAAAGTCATACAGGTATGCAATGACATGAAGATGAATAAATGTTAATAGAATTGCCATTTTTGAGTGAACAATCATTTTAATTAGACGGTAACAAAAGCATAGGGTCATAAGGGTAAAAACTTGGTAGAAAATCTAATCTAAAGCTAATAAATGTAAAGTGTAAAACTAAATTACTACCAACTGTTTAAAGAAATCAATAACATCTTCTACATTAATGTTGAATATGTACTCCTTAAACTGTCAAATCCACATGGTCAGTCCAGCTAGACAAATGTTTTAGCTGGCTGAGCTCCAGCTTATTTATTATCATGCTTATACACCTACACAAATCCTTGATCATCTAATGTATATTTGTGTTTTGAGAGATTGACTGAACCATTTCCAGAGAGAGGTTTCCAGCTCTAACAGGATGGCTATTGAGTTTGGATTTTCAAATGTGCTTTTTACAAGCGCCAGCCGCACGCATTAATTGCTTACTGTAGAGTTGGCCTCTGCTGCCATGGCAACTGCTGTAGGCTCTATAGCCACACACAGCAATGGCCCAGCTGCTCCTGTGGTGATGACACTGTCCCGTCTGTCTGCCCCATGTCACCATGGCGAGTCCATGCGTGCATCTCACTCATTACTGATAGTGTCGCTGTTAGCCAGAAGCGGGAACTGCCATCTTGGATATACTCATAAATCCCAACAGTTTGCATCCTACAGTTTTAAAGTCCACCATACATGGGCAACAAAGACAAAAAGATGCATGAGTGGATATGACTCACTTTGTTTTCTCTTCCTGCAGGCTAGCCAGCTTGGAGTGTACAGGGCCTTTGTGGATAATTACGAACTCGCCGTGGAGACCGCAGAGAAGGGCTGTCAAGCAAACACACAGTTCGCAGAGATCTCTGAGGTAATGCCTTATGGAGTGCTCAAGGTCTTGTTATTCTAATACGGGAACAGATACAGGTGCATCTCAATAAATTAGAATGTCGTGGAAAAGTTCATTTATTTCAGTAATTCAACTCAAATTGTGAAACTCGTGTATTAAATAAATTCAATGAACACAGACTGAAGTAGTTTAAGTCTTTGGTTCTTTTAATTGTGATGATTTTGGCTCACATTTCCAAAATCCCCAGCTTAGTTATTACCAAAGCAACCTAAGCTTCTGATTGGTTAGAAGGAATAGAATCCTGTAACATATTTGATACCAATACCAGTGAAATGTAATGATTCTTGAGACCAATTTTGATAACAGAGCAAAAAAACCAAAATTTGATATGGACAAAGTACCAGTATTTTTTATCATCCCTAATTCAGGCTTATTGTGTTGGTTTAAAGTTAGAAAACAAGAAAGTGGAATTGTAGCCTCAACAACTTCCAATCAGATTTACTGTGTCCTTGATGCATCCTGCCATCAAAGAGCAAGTAATTTCTAGCTTTTATGCGGGGCTTTACCTGCCGAACTCTTCCATGGGGTCACTCAGTGTGACTGATTACCCAGCGAGACCTGGATAGCAGATCTAAAAGTGGCGCTCAATGCTCTTCAGAGTTCAGCGGGAGATTTTATGCCTTGCTAAATGTTATAAAGAGAGGGTGTCTGGAATAAAATCTACATGATGATGCTCACCTCGTCCCACTTTATTCCCCCTACCAGCCGTTGTCATGCCAACTATTACTTCCCTTTACATTTTGGATATTGCTTCCTTCTAGCACGACCAAAAGCAAACATTAGGATAATTGTTTGTTCGCACTGGCGGGGGTGGACAATTTCTAGTGGGTTTTAGAGCGTATTGCCAACAGTGTAAACCTTGCAATAGGAAACATTTACTTAGTGCGTATGTAGATAAAATGTGACAGGCTAATTTATTAATTTAGTATCTCCCGAAAGGGGTTATTTCAATATACAGAGAATAGAGGAGAGAGAAGTTGAATATACACCATAAAAGAATAAGTACAGTCAATTATTTAACGGCAAGCTTTGTTTGTTTTTACATGTAATATTTGTACTATAGTGTGCTATTTACAAGTGTGATAAGCTGTAAGGTTGACAAAACTGCTGGCTAGTGATGCCAAATTAGCCATTACTTTATTCATGACTGTGTAACAAGCTTCATGTGAACATAACCATCTACATAACAAGCTGTCATTTGTTAGGAGAATATCTGTTGTAATATGGTGAAAATAGTTGTTCTGCAATAGTAATCTGATGTTCTTTATGAGATTACAGTTTCCAGCCCTGCATGATGGTGTGCACTTCACAGGTTTATTGATCCTGAGTTTGTCTCTGATATCTCTGCAGAGTCTCAAGGTCAGGAGCACCAAGGAGTGCAAGGACCTGACAGCCAAATACTCACTGGAAAGTAAGAAACAATAGGATTGCATTTATTGTTTTCACATGGTATTGCATTATGTGTTCATTATATTATCTGTAGTATTTTCATTGAGCTTAAGTGTTGCACATTTTGCTCTCAGCATGTAATGTCATTCCTTCTTTTAAATTCAGTTGCATAAAACCCATTGAGTGGGTGGATTAGATAAGGTTTCAAACATCGGCATTTGAGCCTGCAGTATGAAAGTGGCTCTTGTGAATAATCGCCCACTGTGTGTGTGTTCTCTTCTGTCTTGTCTTTGCCAGCTCTGCTCTATAAACCAGTGGACAGAGTGACCCGGAGCACACTTGTTTTACATGTGAGTCAACATTAGTTTATCATAATATTTTCTTGTTTGCCTTGGGAAGTTTACTTTCCATAGTGTTCAGCCGCATGTATTTATGCGTACTTAGTCCAAAGGGCACTGCAAACAACACAGGGAACAAATGTACATTGATATATCACTTCATAGGAAATGATGGAGCCGCCATATTGGGCTTTGCAGGTTCTCCCATTCATAGCAGTGCTAGTTCACTGACTTGGTGTATACTGTATATGGTCTTTGGTTTTGTATTGGTTTTGTACTAGTTTTTAACTTCTTATTCAAAAATGGCTTTGAATAAATCTGTTTTTGGTTGAATGTTTGTGTTTATTTTATACAGGATCTTCTGAAACACACACCTTCCAGTCACCCAGATTACCCCCTCCTGCAGGACGCCCTCCGCATCTCACAGAACTTCCTGTCCAGCATTAACGAAGAGAGCACGCCTCGCCGCCAGTCCATGACAGTGAAGAAGGGAGAGGTGAGTGCAGAAACCCCTCCTTCATTCCATCTTACCCCTCTCTCATAAGTCCTCCATCTTGTTAATGAAGTAGTGTTTGTCAAAAACATATTTTTAAAGGGCTCAGAAATGTCAAAATTCCAGGTTGCACATAGTGCAGGTGCCCTGAAGCCATCCAGCCAATGAGCTCCCATCAGGATATACAGCCAGTCTTTCTATCCATCTCAGAGCCAGCCCACCCTCTGCTCTCCGCACAAACTATCCTTGGGCGACTCTGCCTTGTCTCTATTTCACACTAACATATACTCTCCATCTCCACAGAGGGTTTATGCTATAAATAAAACATCCTCTATTTGTTACTGAACTCTTGCTGCATTTGAGTTGTTTGTTCTGAGATCTAGTGGGATTTATTTTTAATCATCTCTTCAGTATCTGCTTACTAATGCTCTTGAGTCATGATGATGTCATTAGTTAAAGGCGGTAAGAAAGCACATACCCTTGCTGACCCCGGCCAAGAAGATCACTCTTCAAGAGATCTTGGGAAGATACATTTGGTTTTTCGACACAGAGACTCTGTGCCGCCCCCTTCATTCCAGCAATGTGGCCTCAGGAGAGTGGCAGATGAATTGTTGCTGTGTGATTGATGGCAAGCAGCACTTGCGTGTAATTTGCCTTAATGAGCCACCCCGCTCTGACTCACAACTCATTGATTATTCATAAAAGTCCATCTTGTGTGGAGCAGGCTCCGCCTACTTCGAGTAAACGCTGAGGAGGAGTTTGCTACCACTCTCTACACCCCTCCCGCCTTACACCCTTGGGGCCAACTGATCAAATATTGATAGTGTGTGCATGAAAGAAACTCATGGAAATCAATGTTGTTGTGGAGCTTATTGTCTTTCAGTCCAGTCTTAGAAAACACAAGCCTTAGTTTGCCTTCCTTTTGTTTTATAGTTTCTAGATGATTTAATAACCATGATTTCTTTATTAGCTAAGGCCTGCATCACTAATACTATTGCTCATACTACAAGGATTTAAAGAGACCATGATTATTAAACTTTGGCATGTAGCTCTGGCATCCGGCACTTGAATTACACGGCCATGGCAACCATATATCAGCATTCTAAAAATAGCTTAGAACACCTTAGAAACTGTGTAGCTATATCCCACTCAAAAAAAAGAGGTATTTTTTAGCGAACAAGGACACATTATATAGCCTATTGGTTATCAGCCAGTATTACTGTTTTATTTTTTATTCATCAATATCAGTCAATTGGTCAGATTTGGATATTGGATGTATATATAAGCTGGTATTGGATGTTTAATTGTACATGCTCATACCCCCCCCCCTTTCCTTTTTATATTACCATATAACGCTCACTTAATGCAAATTTTTAAAAACATTTTTAAAAATCATTCAGTAATGCTTTTAAATGTAATCTTTAGCAAATTTCAAAATTAATATCCATTTTTCGTACTGTACATTGTAATGTTGTGTTGCCTAAATTATATAACTATGTATGTATAGTTTTTTTAGCCATTTATTGGTTTCCTGCTGTAACAAAAATAATTACTGATTTATTGGTATCGGCTATAATTTTTATATCATTGTATCATTAGTACTTCTTGGGAAGTCGTGGCTTAATGGTTAGAGCTTATTGTTTCATTCATTTGTTTCATTTAGTTATTCTAGAGATGCATCTAGCTTAAGTGGAGAGGTACAGTATGGTCCTAAGCCCTAAGCTTACTTCTTTGGTTGATGCCAATGAACAATGATCTCATTATTTAAGAGTAACTTCAGAACTGATATCTGTGGGCAGCTAGAAGCATTAGCCTGATTGTTCAGGTCATGGTTGCGTTGGTTAGCTATCGGCTTCTAGTGTTACCCATGCTGGAAACTGGAGGTATGCGTGTGAGAGAGAGAAAAGAGATTCAGGGTGGCCCCAGAGGCCTGCACTAGCTGGGCCAAAGCCACTTAATTAAAATGCAAATGAACCTGCCGATTTCAGAAAGAAGCTTTCAGCATCTACTATACACTCGCACAAAGCAATGTGTGATGGGCTTTGTATGTAGCTGCTGCACACATGTGACATTGCAGAACATGTATGCACACACACTCATTCACAATGTAAATATGTATATGACGTTTCTGCACTATGCACAAAAGACACATAAACACAAACACACAGAAGCAATCCAAATATGCTAATTCCTGAAGATACACATCAAACATATGCATACACAACCAGATGACCTCGGGCTCGTCAAAGCCACCTGCTCTGTTCAAAAGACTATCACAAACGTTACGTACATCAACATACCACACACAGACTCATGTGATGAGCATTTTGCTTCTTACCTTTAGGGCACAGTCTGTTGAGAGGAAATTTAAGCACATAAAAATTTACTTTATTCTTTATGAACAATGTAACACTGTCAGGGATATGCTCATAATACTAATAAAATAAATATTCATATAAAAAATAATTTTAAGTAGTATGTTATGTTAAGAAGGCTAAAAATGTACAACCCAGAGGGGTTTCTGTCTTTACCACACAAACACAAACTGTTTGAGCCGCTCAGTGTGTTTAATTTGCACTGGTTTCAGTCTGTTTGTAGTGTGTGATTATGAGATATTGCTATTGTCATGTTTGTACTGGAGGCAAACTGTTGGAAAATGTCACCTGATGTGCTGACTGGTAAGATATTGGTATAGATTTGCAAACAGTGTACAGTACAGTACAAGTGTTTGCAGAAGAAATTTGTTTTTGGACGTGCGTGTGTGTGCGTGCGTGTGTGTGTGTGTGTGTGTGTGTGTGTGTGTGCGTGCCTGTGTCTTGCAGGGTAAAGAAGAAAAAGAGAGGGAGAGAGGCTTTACATTTCACCTATAGTGAGATTGTTCTGGAAATGCCAGTCATGTGAATGCTGATATATAGTGCTTTTTGAAAGAAACAGAGTTTAGTGTCTGCTGTTGGGTGTATGTTTTTATTGTATTGTTTGTTGAATAGAAAGTATAAGGGAGTGAACAGCTCATTAAAGGGTTAGTTCACCCAAAAATGAAAATTAGCCCATAAATTACTCACCCTCAAGTCATCCTAGGTGTATATGACTTTCTTCTTTCAGACGAATCCAGTCGGAGTTATATTAAAAATTGTCTTTGATCTTTCAAGCTGTTTAATGCCACTCAGCGGGTGTTGCATGCATCAGTCCAAAAGAAGTGAAATAAAAAGAGCCCATCCATAAAAAAAAGTGTCTCACACAGCTCCGGGGGGTGAACAAAGGCCTCCTGTAGCGAATCCATGAGTTTTTGTAATAAAAATATCAATATTCAAGACATAATAATCACTTTAATGTAGCTTGCGCCAACAGTTGTACA
>NW_015631742.1:42498-49907 GCF_001515625.1 Sinocyclocheilus rhinocerous
TAAATTGATTATTACGTTTTAAATATGGTTATTTTTCTTACAAAAACGCATCGATTCGCTACAGGAGGCCTTTGTTCATCCCCCGGAGCCGTGTGAGACACTTTTTATTAAGGATTGGCGCTTTTTATTTAACTTCTTTTGGATTGATGCATGAAACAGCTTGAAAGATCAAAGACAATTTTTAATATAACTCCGACTGGATTTGTCTGAAAGAAGAAAGTCATATACACCTAGGATGACTTGAGGGTGAGTCATTTATGGGTTAATTTTCATTTTTGGGTGAACTAACCCTTTAAGTAAAGTAAACAGTTTGCTGGCCTTTTAGAGATACAGTGATCTTTGTGCACTGTTTTAGTCTGAGGTTAAGATAATATTTTTGCACTACCCCTGTGCAAATAAAATAAAATAATACACATGAACATCAAAATAACAATAATAATAATGAAATAATAAACATCAATAATTACTTTTTACCATGATTATATATATATTTTTATAAATTACATATTTTCACTATAATAATAGTTATAACGATAGTTATTATAATTTTTTTACATTTAGATTACTATCTAATGCTCACTCAAAGCAAATTTTTAAAAACCCAAATCATTCAATAATGCTTTTAAATGTAATCTTTAGCAAACCTCAAAAATGAATATCCATTTTTCATACTATACATTGTAATATTGAGATGCCTAAATGATCTTGTAGCATTTAAAACAATTTATTTATTTATTTTTATTTACCCGTAATAGTATTTTTTTAGCCATTTATTGGTTTTCTGCCATATCATAAAATAATTACTGCTAACTGATCAGTGGTCAATTATACAATTTAGTGGTCATTATATAAAAATATTTGACCATAGAATATCCCTAGAATAAAGCTCTCTACTGTTTATACCAACCCCTGTAGGGCTGAGTGAATTACCATTGGGACAAGAATCATAAATATGTACAGAGTGCGTCATCTTCCCTTTGATTAATAGCTTGTGGCAAATTGAGATCTGCGAAGGTTCCTTCACTCACAGTGATGTCACCAGACACTGTTGTTTTCTGTAAACATGTCGCCCTCCCTTCTTTTTCCTCTTTTTTTCTTTAGAAGAGTTCAGCAAGCAAGTTTTAGATAACCTCTTTGGAAGTGGTATGCACTTCCTGCCTGATTCCGCTTTTAAACAGGGCCAATATAATCTTGGTGGTGTGGGAGCATTTGGGAACATTGTGTTTCCCAGGATCCCATTTCAGTATTGCTGAGTGCGATCTTTTGAGCACAAACAGCTCTCTGAGTCTCTGCATTCACTACTGGATTCATCTATCCTATTTTAAGACAATAACCATCTACTTACAGAAGACCCCGCACATTAATTACTGAGCTGAGGAGAAATGGGCACCGTTAACCGCTGATTGAACTGTTTGCATTGACTAAACGATGTAATTGCTCTTCCTTTTGGTAGAGATGTGGAGAGAGGCTCTTTTCTCTGCCACTGCACTTCTGAATGCAAAAAATGGAGCCATGTGGAATAGGAATCTCATTTTTGGCAGTGCCATAAGCTGAAATCAAGCCATTACACTTTGTTCTGGAAATGCGATGACGCACAACATGGCTGGCATGCTGGGAGTTTTGGAATGAGTATCCAATAATCAATATATCGACTTATCGCGCAATATATGTACATAACCTCAATAATTTTTGGTGACGCAATATATCGCCCATTATATTTACTTAAAAATTTACATGACCATGTTTTGTGCGTTCCACTTGCGCCTGTGTCTTTTGCAACTTCTCGTACATAACATGGTGTAGTCATGAGGTGCTCGTTCAAATTTTAAAAATGCTTCTACAAAAGTTTCATCTGCAGATATGGCCTTGTTTAGGTTCTATAGTTTGTTGTCATTTGGAAGTGTGTAGGCCTTCTTGCATTATTATGCTGTTACATTATGATTATATATTCATTATATATAAATTTTATTCAGTTGCATAAAATGGTACTTAATAACAATAATATCGCTTATCGCAATTATTTCTGGGGCAATATATCGCACAACAAAAAGTTGTTATCGTGACAGGCCTATCCGTTGACTCTTCCATCTCTTCTGTGTCCCCTGCTGCAGACAGCACATCACACACAGAGTGCTGGGAAATTCACTCAAGCGTCCAATGATAAATGTTTTGATGAGTCAACGGCAGTGATGTTGTTGCATCAAAAATGAGTGGTCTTTGAATGTGGAGGTGAGTGGAGCCAGGTTAGAGCGTCTCATTGGATGAGATGCTTGTGATATCATCTTTTGTTTCCCCACTGCAGAGGTGACCTGTTTTTGTGAGAGAACTGATGAGTGACGTGGCAGGGGGCTGTGTTAAGCGCAAATGTGTGTGTTTTCACATATTAACCATTGCTTAGGCTCGCGGGACTATCACTTACCATATGATCTGTGGACAGGAGTTACCGGTTTCAAAATGTCCTTCCAATTTTCTCATATCATAAACACAAAGACTTATCAACACCAGCTTACTGCTCTTTTTTGAGAGTTGATTTTTGGAAATAGAGTAGGACTGCCCCCTAGTGGCAGTTCTCACCAACATGTCAAAATTGTTCTATTTGACAGTATTACAGCATTACGTGTGTGTGTATATATATATATATATATATACATATAAAATTTATTTTTAATTTTTTTACTTTAAGTTGTTTTTAAAGCTATGTCTGAACTGAAAATTGACTACAATGTTTTTCTGTGTGACAGAACCGTCAGCTGTTGAAGGATGGCTTCATGGTGGAGCTCGTTGAAGGGGCTCGGAAACTACGCCATGTTTTTCTCTTTACTGACCTCCTGCTCTGTGCCAAACTGAAGAAACAGATTGGAGGGTGGGGAAAATCTCTGTTTTCTCTCTCCCATCTACTCCTTTCATTTCTATCTTTCTATAATTCTGTCTGCTCTGTCATCTCACTCTCTTCCCATTTTTAATAATGGATCAGTTCTACTCTTATTTACCAAATAGGTATTGTTGAGTCAGATACATTGGTATTATTTTCACAACCTGAGCCTAACATCCTGGCTCTTCAGACCTGTGGGCCCAGCCTGCACCAACATCAGTGCTCTATAATCAGATTTCAGGATGTATTTTTGCCTGGATATTAAATTATTTTCCCCATCACCCCATTTCCCCCTTGTGCTGTCTGTCTGCAGTAAGAGCCAGCAGTATGACTCCAAGTGGTACATTCCTCTCTCGGACCTCACTTTCCAAACGGCAGAAGAGTCTGAACCCATGCCTATCCCACAAGTCCCTGATGAGGAGCTGGATGCCATTAAGATCAAAATCTCGTCCCTGAGGAGTGACATCCAGAGAGAGAGGGTACAGGATATTTTAGGAAACTTTTCACTCAAATTATCGTGCCGATGATATAATTTGTAATCATTTTTATGAAACTAGAAAGATTGTGAAAAAAAGTGTTCTCAGACTTATAGACCCCATTGTATGTATTAATAGTTCTATATTCATATGTATAAAAAGATTAAAATTTGTTTTAAAAAATGCTGTTCTTTAAACTTTATATTTATCAAAGAAGCCTGAAAAAATCTAAGAAAAATGCATCACAGTTTGACCAAAAAAAAAATATTAGGCAACACCGCTTTTTTCAACATTGATAGCTTTGCCATTACAGGAAGAATTTTCATTTTAAAATATATTGAAAAAAAGAATAATATATTGTTAAAACAGCTATTTTAAACTGTAATAATATTTCACAGTATTACTGTTTTTACAGTTTTTGATCAAATAAATTCAGCCTTGGTGAGCATAAGAGACTTCTTTTAAATACAAAAAAACTTTTACAAAAACTTCTGAAATAGTGTATATTTGACTGTAAAAAGCTGTGTCTCAAAACCTTCTGACCTAGACATAATTTTCTGGGCAACATACATGCATTCAGAAGTTCATGAGACAGCTTACTCGATTTTAAGATTATTTTTTGCTTGTTGCCTCAACAGAGGGCCAACAAAGGGTCAAAGGTTATGGAAAGGCTGAAAAAGAAGCTGTCGGAACAGGAATCGCTACTGCTGCTGAACTCTCCTAACATGCCCCTCAGAGTACACAACCGCAATGGAAAGGTAAGAGCCAGTGAATCACAGCCTTTCTGTCCTATCTGATTTTCATCCTCACACTCCTTTTCAACATTCCTGCTCATGCTCACAGTCCATGTCGGTTATGCATTTCAGAGCTACATGTTTCTGATCTCATCGGACTATGAGCGTGCCGAGTGGAAGGAAGTGATCCGAGAACAGCAAAAGAAATGTGAGTGGCATTGTCACTGAAATCAGCAATGATAGTGTTTTTTTGTTTTTTTTTCCAACTGAACACTTGCTCATTTTGCAGGCTTTAAGACCTTCAGCCTGACATCCATGGAGCTTCAGATGCTCACCAACTCATGTCTCAAACTCCAGACGGTCCATCAATTACCCCTCACTGTCAATAAAGAGGGTAAGAAAGTTGCACAGGTCTTACAGATAATATGAAATCAAAACTGTTTACAATCTTATCAGTTTTTCCTGGATTTCTTGGGCATGATTCTTCAATGCACAAAAAAGGGTTAAATCAAAATAAAATGTATAATATTTTTCCACATCTTAAAACAACCTTTTCTTTTCAATAATGTAATGTCTTATCCATAGCAATCTAATCAAATTACAGAGAAAAATCCAGAGAATATAATTTTTATTTAATAATATTTTTTTATTATTATTGTGATTCTGTTGTATTGTATTTTAATATTTCTTTTTTTTTAAATTCTAGACATGTTTTGAACAGTTTCTCTACTTTTTTCTCCACCTATAGAGGATGAGTCTACTGGACTGTACGGATTCTTGAATGTAATTGTCCATTCTGCCTCTGGACTTAAACAGAGTTTAAGTATGTGTCTCTTTCCTTATTCCTCTCTGTGCTCATCAAAGGTCATGTACACATTTACTTAGCCTGTCCTAACACCCTGTAAAGAGCCAGTATCTTACAGATCCTCTTACCCCTTCCTCTCTTTAGATCTGTATTGCACATTAGAGGTGGACTCCTTCGGCATCTTTGTGAATAAAGCCAAAACAAGAGTGTACAGATACACCACAGAACCCAAGTGGAATGAGGTAATCCCATGTGACCATGTCTATACACCATCAATACCAAAAGACCTGCCTGCTGAAATACTCTTGAGGCATTAATTCTTAATTAAGAACAGCAGAAGCGAGGCCATATGGAATATGAAGGCCTTCTGGACAAATTATATTACATTTTAATTAAGAGCAATTACCATCCCCAAAGTTAAGGGGGGGGACGAGGAAATGAGGCATGACAGGTGTTAAGTCTGGTCAAAAGTACCCTTAGACTGTTTTGTGAAGCAAATTCAGAAGTTTTTCTGGGTAGTCTCTGTGTTTTATTATTAATAATAATGTTGTTATTATTATTCTCATGGTAGCTATGTATATGTTTGTTATGTGTATTTGTTTTATTTGTTCTGGGTAATGTAGTTCTTCTGTATTGTTTCTGCCTCAGGAGTTTGAGATTGAGTTGGAGGGCTCCCAGACATTACGTCTACTGTGTTATGAGAAAAGCTACAACAAAGCTAAGATGAACAAGGAGGATGGAGAGAGCACTGATAGAATTATGGGCAAAGGACGAATCGCGGTATGATCTTCACTGAAAAAACACTAACAAATTTGAAAGTGTTGTTTTAGTATTACTGTTAATATTCTGAAATGGCTTTTTTATATTTTTAGTTCTCATTAGTTTAGGTTTTATTAATTTTATGTGCTTTTTGTCACCTTCATTAATTTTTCTTATATTTATATTTATTTTATTTTAGTTTTAGTAATTATAGTATTTCAACAGTACTATTTTATTTCAATTTATTGCTAAGGCAAAATTTTTAATTTTCATTTAAGTTTTTCATCTAGTATTTATATTTTATTTCAGCACGTTGCAATTAGTGAAAACGATTTTTAATAGTTTTAGTTTTAGTTAAAAATAACAACACTGGTTGGAACCACCCAGGCTCTTGCTATAAAAATTTCAACCAATAATGGAGTATAATGATATGAGAATGGTCGACGAGTCATCCGTCAATCCCACTAGTCAATTAGTGAGGTTTTTTTTTTGTTATTTTTCATCTTAATTGGCATCTATAAATCGATAAAATGTCTCAATCTTGCCTTGTGGACTTGACTCTAAACTAGGCTATTTATACAAGACTTATTAATGATTCACACAACCCACTTACTAGTCATTTTTACAAACCCCTACTGGTTAACAGGTTGTGTGAGTTGTGAGCATAAATTTGCTTGGCTCATGTGAACTATTGTGAGCTAAGTGTCATTCTCCATCTGGGCCCTCAGTGAGTCTCGGTCAAAGGTATATCTGCTCTTATGAGAGACACAGTCCCAGATGGGGACTGGCCTTTATACTCCAGACATTTAATCTGCTTTTTAATAGGTAGGCTGTTATTCACTCTGCCCTGGCTTTTTAGGCATCAAATCATCTATAATTCATGTGTCCTGTCTGAAAATGTCACACTCAAAACAACGTCAGATCAGCTGACCTATCAGTCCCCTCCCTAGAGAGTTTTGTGGGGTCTCTTGCCTCACAAATGATTGCTTGTAATTCTAGGTTTGGATGCTTTTAGTTTCAAAGCGTCGGTTGGTGTATCGTGGGGGAAGGGGGAGGGATTAGGGGGCTGTGCTATGATCCCTCTGTAGTCCTGAAAGCAGACTTGTTTTAGACGAGCCCCCCCCCATCAGCCAGCTGTGACTTTGGAAAGCTCTGTCCTAGTCCCTAAGTCATAAAATGCATTATTGTTGGGATCATCTTTCTTTTGTGTATTTAAGTAATGTGGTCTTTGTAAAATCAAATAATTTTCTTCTTAAACAATATGATGATTTATTGCTTTGCTATTTGGTAGGGATGCTCCGATCAGGATTTTTGCAGCCGATACTGAGTACCGATTTCTTGTCATGGTGATCGGCCGATACCGATGCAGATTCTGATGCTTCAAGCTTTATATAGACGGTTTCAATGGGCGCACGCGCCTGGCCGGAAGTTAACTTCCGGTCTCTGTTTGTTTATCAGTCTGGCTATGGCACCGGCTACAAATGCAGTTGCATTTATGATCACTGCTGGATCAAGCCGCTGCATTGTTTTTTTCCTGAGGTAATCCAAAGCTTCTTGAGGTATGGTAGAATAAACATGAGCACGTACTGCACATTTAAAAATCAAAACAAGGTGCGGGTGTTTTTATGTCACTGTATTTCTGAAGGAAGACTATCTTTAGAAAATTTGAATTCGATGTCATTTTCATTTCATCTTGCATGTTATATGCCTGATAAAGCAGTGTTTGTGAGCTCAGCGCTGCTTTGTGTACAGCTGTTACTGGG
>NW_015631742.1:49981-60775 GCF_001515625.1 Sinocyclocheilus rhinocerous
CGCTTCAGAAACGTGCCGCGGCTGGCTGATAAACACAAGCACTGACTAGAGCGGCCGCGATCAGCTCCGGTGGCCCTGGAGCCGTAACGCGTCGCAGACGCGTGCAGTGAGGCGCAGATCAGCTCTAACGTCACTGAATCTGCTGTGTAGATGAATCATGCAAAACATACACGACAAACAGCGAATTTTTCATTGTTTCTCGAAACGTCATAGCATTGCCACACCGGCGATGACATGACTGCGGTGCCAAATCATTTATGTCCCCACGCATCATGTACGTCGTCACGCGTTGACGTCATCAAATTGCGATCGGTTCCTGAGATCGGCCAAGTTGGTGAGTACCGATCGAGTCATAAAATATGATTATCGGCCGATCGATCGGAGCATCCCTACTATTTGGTTTTAAGTTCTCCTTAGTCCTAAGTGCACTTTCCAGTGGTCTGCCAACAAATTAACTTTCTAAATAAATCTGGACTACTCTGCTATTGGAAATATAATAGGTAGATTCAAAGACATAAATATGAAAGTGTTTTTTTCTTTCAATTTTCAATTATTATTTTCAATTAAGTTTATAGTTAATTTAGTTTTTTGTTTTATTTTAAAACTGCTATTTTGAATTCATTAGTAAATTTAGTTTTATATTTTCATTTCATAATTTTAGGGCTCGTTATGTGTTAACTAATATTATTTAAATGCGTTAAATGCTGTCACATTTCTTACAGGCATTGCCATCTAATGTATCACTATATAATGCAATTTTTTCATGTTTAATGTATTGAATGTATACAATTCAGGGTCTAACTAAAATTAATCTTTTTTTTTTTAATCATGAAAAAATGTTTTAATTAATTTATTTAGTTTTAAATTGCTAGCTATTTCAGATAGCAAAATTGTTTTATTTTTTTCTTTATTTTTTTGTAAATTTTTGTAAATGATAACTACTGCATGGCAGCAGAATAAACCTTTAAGAGATGCTCTGATTGGTGCACTGGACGTTAGTGGCTGTGTATGGGTTGGGGCAGGGCAGCTTACTCAGACTAAGGTAAGTCAAGGGATCATCTAATACAAGCTGGAGGTGCAGAAATAGAAAGTTACACAGACTTACAAAAGGAAACAGTGTCGAGACGGTAAAGAAGGAAATAAGATACTTAAGTGAACAGCAGTAGATTTTGGGATTCTCAGAGAATCTGGATGAATCATTAATATCAGCATTTGCAGTGTACAGAGTAATTGGATCTCTGTAGCTCAACACTTGCACCGGACTGAGGATTTATTATTGTTAAAAGAGCTACTTAAACACTTCATCTGATATTGAAGACCCTCTGAATTATTTGAATGGAAGACATCTGGAGCAGCCATGGATCTTTTTAGAACATTATATAAACCGTAAGGATCTACAAGATCCATATCACACTACATCCTAAGGGATTTCCAGTTCCAGCTGAAGATCTCTGCTCAGTTTTTGCACAGTCGTAGATACGAAGGAGATGAGTGAAGAGTGGTTAGGACTGGGTGAGGAGCGCAGGAGCTGCTCTCCACCCGTTGAGGACTGTGATGTGGGGCTGGTGAAGGGTTTGGCGGTAGATATTTCCACACAAACTGCCCCGGCAGGCAAAGGAACAAGGTTATGGGGCCTTGTACAAAATGTCTTGCACAGAAGAAAGGTAAAGTGAGGGGAAAAATGGCATGAAGTTGTTTATGTTGAAAGTGAACAGTTTAAGTCACTTGCCAGTTTAACAGTTGTGAATGGGTAACTGGTTAAGTAGTGACAGCAGTGTCTTGCAGTGTGACATGCAATACTTCAAAATATTTATTTTTTAACATTTTTCTTATTTTATATATATTTATATATAATATGTATATAACTTTTATTTATAATTCTTTCCACTCATGTCATTATTCTACTTTACTCCGAGATGTTGCATATAAAAATATATGTTAATAGTAATAAAGGATAATTAATTTAGCATTTTTGTGTGTGTGGGTGGGTTTTCCCATGCCAGTGGCGCTCTAATGACCTATGCTGGCATTGGTGGCCAAAGCCCCAGTTCTCACTCTTTCTCTCTCCCTGCCGCGTTGACATACAGGTTGTAATGACTGAGATGATGAGATTAGATAGCAGAGCAGGATCAGGCCTTACACGAGACCATATGGAGATTAGGCCCGGATGAGGGAAAGGAACACGCTGAATTTGGCCCACTCCAGATGGCCCCACGTTTGCTTAGAGGGGTCAGAGAAATTGGCTGGTGATGTGCAAAACTGCTGTATAAGGAGAAGTGGCAGTATGAAAAATGTTCACATCACTACAAGCCCTTCATAACATCAGTGGTGTTGGATGAAGAAATGTGTAGCCAATCCAAAAGCCCTCTAGATCTCAGCAAAGACAAATGTTATGTGTCTGTGTTGGAAATCCCATTGTATTTTATATGTCTTTTTCTTGTTTTGTTTTTTATCCAGTTGGATCCTCAGATGCTCCAGGGTAAAGACTGGCAGAGAACAGTCATACCTATGAATGGGGTAAGTGCATTCACATCTGCTCCTCTGCTGTAATCCTACCATCCAAAACTCTAATTACTAATTGTACACCTTTTTCTGAAGATTGAGGTGAAGATATCTATGAAGTTCACCAGCCGTGAGTTCAGCCTGAAGAGAATGCCCTCACGGAAGCCCATGGGTGTGTTTGGAGTAAATATCTCCATGGTGACAAAGTGAGTCAGCACACATTTTATATGAGGATAGACATACACTAGACAATTATTTGGTCTTTCTTATAAAAAGGAGTTTAAAGCGCACACATTTTGATACTGTAAGTTATCGTGCTTTTTCAGGGATTCATTGTGTCAAAGAAAATCAGAATATACAGTACAGAAAATAGTAAATAGTATAGAATTCTATGAAAATAGGCTTCATAGAATTCTGCCCTTTCTGTGCAGTGTTTGTGTTCGGATTTGATTGACAGTAATGAGGATTGCCTATAATGAGCTTCCTAATGGGTTTAAGGGCAGAACCAATTAATGCTATGAAGACAACATGACAACACCAGTACAGATGCTCAGACCCTAACATGTGCATCAAAGGTCTCTACATTAGCAGCACCTACCGCTGATTAATGTAAATGTAAAGGCATTATTCTGCTTAATTTCCAAGCTGCTCTTTTCCTTACAATGAAAATGTACAGTGAACACAGGCTGTCAATTTTGAGAAGCACATACAACCAACTTTTCTGAAACTGTGATAGCTTTATTTGAGAGACAGACACAGTTAAACAAATTTAAGCCATACTTTTCAAATCTCATTTGCATATACACTATTGTTCTTTTTTTGTTTTGTTTTTAAGAATTAATACTAGGGCTGCATGATATATCGTTTCCGCATCGATATTGCGATGTGCGCATCCGCGATAGTCACATCGCAGGATGTACGATGTTTAGTATACTGATCGTTATATTTATACTGATTGTTTTCTTTGCTCACACACACAGACACGGTGTCTACACCGGACACGACAGCTGTACAGAGATACCCATTTTAAATGCATTTAGTAGCAGAGCTACTGCACACGATTTTCAGTGCTGGAAATCTATTTATCATTTGTTGAAACTTCCGCGTCGTCGAGGAGAGCGCAGGTCACGGTTGCTTAGCAACGGCAGACGCCACGAAAGCGCAAGCTCCCGAGTGCTTTGGAAAGGAGAAAGCGGCGCGGCTGGCGTTTTCCCACGCGTTTTTAGGTGCGACATGTGAGCGGTCCCAAAGTCTGTCTACACTAGACGCGACGCTGTGAGTGCATCAAAAATAGAATGCGGCATCAGTTTACTGTCGGGTATTTGTCGCGCCGCATCCAGTGTAGACAGCATCACTGATTATAATGGGTTCATTGTATTTTATCGTTTCGCGCCGTGCCGCTTGCATCCGGTGTAGACAGTGAGAGCCACGCAGATGCACGTGTACACTGAATTCTGTTCAAGTCTATTTGTGCCTGAAATACTGTGCTCTGCAAGTATCCTTGTAAACACAGATCACAGATGCTTATAGCTTAGGTGAAGGGAAACAATTGAGAAAGAAAATGGATGTGTGTGGCAGTATTTTGGTTTACAGCAGTTTAATGTTCCTGAGGCTTTCTGTGTCATGAATGTTAACCAAACAACAAAACATGTACCTGAATACTGTTAGAATTACCTGAAAAATATATTATTTCATTTGTATCTTTGTTCTGTTATATTTATCTATACTTGTAATTTGTTTATTTCCTATGCTGATTTACTCGCCAACAAAAACACCCCAATCATTGATTTTTTTTTTTCCAAATAAACTATTCAAGTCATGTGTTGATTTTTTTTTCTCACATCGCAATATATATCGCAGAAAAATAAAATATCGCAATTTGAATTTTTTCCAATATCGTGCGGCCCTAATTAATACTTTTATTCAGGAAAGATGCAGTAAATTCATCATAGAAGCCTGAAAAATGTGTTATGGTTCCACAAAAATATTAAGCAGCACAACTGCTTTTTTTAACATTGATAATAATAAGAAATGTTTCTTGAGCACCAAATCAGCATATTAGAATGATTTCTGGAGGATCATGTTACACTGAAGACTGGATTAATGGCTGCTGAAAATTCAGCTTTGCCATCTCAGTAATAAATAACATTTTAAATTATATTAAATAAATAAAAAACGATTATTTTAAAATTATAATAATATTTAACCATATTACTGTTTTTACTGTAATTTTTATCAAATAAATGCAGCCTTGGTGAGCATAATGGTAGTGTTATGTATTTAACGGTAACGGTAATATATTTGATAATGTAATATAAATGTAATATTTTTAATGTACGTGAACGCTAATAGTAATGGTAGATTTAAGATCATATGCTTAAAATGACAAATTTTACATTTTGTCATTTTTGTTTATCCTATTTTGACTGAATGCAAGTAAAAAAAAAATGTAGTCCTTGTTTCTGTCTCATCATCGTTAAAATCATATAGCTGGTCTTGTGATACTGGTATTATTTCTTGTCTCAGACGGGAACGCTCTAAAGTGCCCTACATCGTCAGACAGTGTCTAGAGGAGATCGAGAGAAGAGGAATGGAGGAAGTGGGCATCTACCGTGTCTCAGGAGTGGCCACTGACATTCAGGCACTCAAGACTGCCTTTGACACCAGTGAGTGTCCATCAAACCTGTGTTTTTTTTACATAGAGTAATGACAGACAGATCCAGTCAGCCAGTTTAGTTGCTGATCTCTCTCTCTGTCTCTCTCTGTAACAGATAATAAAGACGTGTCAGTAATGATGAGTGAGATGGATGTGAACGCCATTGCCGGAACGCTGAAGCTGTACTTCAGGGAGCTTCCTGAGCCCCTGTTCACTGACGAGCTCTACCCTAACTTTGCAGGAGGCATTGGTGTGTCAGTTGTTTTTACTTGGAAAACACATTGCTAAGTATTGAGCAGACTTGGCTTTCTGAAGGTATAATTATGTTGATTATGTCCTCGTTTCTCTGCAGCTCTTTCAGACAGCGTAGCTAAGGAGAGCTGTATGCTGAACCTCCTGCTTTCTCTACCAGAGCCCAACCTGGTCACCTTCCTCTTCCTGCTGGATCATCTCAAGAGGTAGACAAGTTGCTGATGACTTTGACAATGTTCTAAGACACTTAACAACAAGATCAAAATCCATTGTTTCTGGAACATTCATATGAAGAAATCATAGCTGTATGAATTTAGGGGAAGGGTTAAAGATAGGCTTAGGGTTAAGGCTATGATTGGCTGATAGAAACGTTTCTGAAACATGGTCTGATCGAATGATGCTTCTATGTTTACATGCACAACTTTTGTTTCAATCGGATTGAATTCATTCAGATTGAGGAGTTTACATGAATGCTAAATAAAGTGATCCAGTTGATGTGCATGTTTATATGTCACAAGCTTTGACATGCGCACACTGCACGAATATAGCGTGTTTCCCGCTGTTTGCGCATAATAATCATTCTCCTACACTCTTTCTTTATTTGTTTTAAACAGCAGAATGAATATTTATCCATTTCTGGTCATAATATGGCGACCATGAACATATAAACCGCTGTGCCGTGCTGCTTATATTTATCGTGCAGTAAAATGCCCCTCCCTGCGCCCAAAACCAGTCGTCTGTGGATGAGAATCCAAAACAAGGACTGGTGGGAGGTTGTCCTGCTCCACTTCACAGATACTGAGTGAAAGGAGTTTTATAATGACGGGACACTCATTAATACAACACTGTATTCAACAGAAAGAACAGCTTGTTCATATGTCATGCTATTTCTGCATCATTGCACATGTGCAGTCCTTTCAAGTTTCGGTTTTCAATCCGATTGAGTGTTTACATGCACTCTCAATCGTATTAGAAAAGGAATAAACCACCCCTTTAAATATGATCAAAATTTTATTCGGATCGAGCTCAGTCGGATCGCTTAAGGTGTTTATGTGAAGGCTTTTCAGTCCGATTGAGCCATCAATCCGATGGATTATATACTAATGGATTATTTGGGTGCATGTAAACGTAGAGTGCTGCTGGCTTCATGATCAATAAGTTTAGTTGGTGAATCTCACCATGAACAAATTTCAGTTTTCACCCTCATTTAAAAAAACAGACTATATTATAAGAGAATATAGTTTTCTTTAAGAATTATCAAGCTTAATAAAAAAATTTCCTTTCAAATTCTCATTGCCGTTATGCAAAAAAAAAGATTTTTAAATTTTTTTAATTCAGTGCCACCAAACTGTACAAATATTATGTATATAAATTATTTGATTTTTTTTAAAATTGGAGGTAGAAAAATTTAATTAATTGTAATTAAATTTAATGTAAGTTTCATAATAGCAAACTGGATGCATTCATACACTGATCATCTCTCTTTTCTCTCTTCCTGCTCTTTCTCTTTTTGTTTCTAGGGTTGCAGAAAAGGAGAGCGTAAACAAGATGTCTCTTCACAATCTGGCCACCGTGTTTGGCCCAACCCTGCTACGACCTTCTGAGAAGGACAGTAAAATCCCCACTAACCCTACACAGCCTATCACGATGGGGGACAGCTGGTCACTGGAAGTCATGTCACAGGTACACTCAGACCTATTTTCAGCATGGACCATAAGGAAAACCACGATTAATTGACTGTTTACAATTTAAGGACTGTGGACATGATGTCAAGCACCATTGAAAATCATTTAAATGTGTCTCTGTTTGTAAAAACAATGGAAAACACATTTACAGTAATGCATTTATGTTTTATCCATTACACGTCTCCTGATATGTGCATAATTCTGTCTTCTTTGGTTCTGTAGGTGCAAGTTTTGCTGTATTTCCTTCAGCTGGAGACCATCCCGACGCCAGACAGTAAGAGACAGAGTATCCTGTTTTCCACAGAGGTGTAAAGGAATCCTTATTCCCATTGTAAGTCTTACACCAGTGGGAGAGGGAGTAAGCAAGCATGTCCACCCACTGGGTATTATGGACACTGGAATGCACAAGAGCAACTCCTCCTGGGCAAAAGCAGGAGTGCTTCGCCTTTCGCGCTTTTTTTCTAGCTGTCGCCACTAGGGGGCAACACAGCCCCTTTAAACATTGAAGAACTCGACTTACTCGGAGCACATTTTGAATATTACTGAACCCTCCATGTAAACCGCCAATTTTCCTCTGAACATCAGTGTCCGTTCAGCACCTTCGCTTTTCATTTTGTGACTCCTCAGATCCCTGAGCATGCTCTTGTGTCTGGTCTTTCATATCAGCTGGTGACTGAATTCTGTCTCTTCTGGCTTTTTTGTGTTTGTCCTCATTTCGCCTGTCCCCACTGGACACTGATGCTCTTTCTGTGCTGCTACAATTCAGTATCCAGCTCCAAACCGTTCCAGATTTTGGAGCCTTTTATATGATAGATAATTACATGGCAGTTCAACGTAGTTCTTTTTACAGACTCTTTAAAGGTCAAATGGATAGCTTCTGTTAGTGTATGTCAATCATTTAAATGACTTAATTTAAAAGGATTTCTTTGTAGAAGATAGTGTTTGGTTCAGTTATTGTCAGTCTTGATGTGATTCTAATTTAAGATAACATTGAGAAACAAACATAAAATTGAGAAAAATCTTGCTAATATAAAAACATTTTTTGGCCCATACCTCTCTATCAAGCAATATTTAAGCATTCATGAGTGTGTTTAAAAACATATGATACATGTTTCATTATGCTTTCGTAGTCAAGATTTTTTTCCCCTCATATTTTGGGAGAGAGATAATCTTTCATAAAGTTCTAAGTACATTCAATATATTTTTCTTTATTCTGATTTTTTTATGTAATATAGAATAATTAATATTTATTTGGGTACAGATATCAACATCAGTGTCTTTTCAAAGAACTTCTATGTTTATCGCTAACTTATCCGTGTTACGAAGTACTGTAGATTCCTTACATATCCTCTTATTTTCCTGTCTTTTTTAATCTGTTCAGCATTTGAAAATGCTCAGAGGATAGCACACCACATTAGCGTTTCCCTGCCATATATCTAGTGTTGAGAGATGACCAAACGGAGAGGTTTTTAGCTTGCATTAACTTTAAACTCTACCCTGTCATTCACATCCGCTCTCTCTCTAGCTGCACAGCACACTGTGGTTTATGTCTCGCTGAGAACCATACAGCAGTGCCTCTCTGTCTCACCGTAAGATATTAAGGTAAAAAAAAAAACAATGCTGTATATAGCACAATCTGTTATCCTTGAATCCTGTCAAATGGTTTTATGAAGGAAGGGTTAATAATGGATGCAGTACAGGAACAGTACAGGTATTGTCTTTATAGCAATTCTGTTAATTATATCAGTAAAAATGAATGCTCTTAAGTTTATTATTTGAGTTAAAGGTGCTTTAGTTACTTTATTTAACATGCAGGCATGTTTTTGATTTAAAAGTGTTTTTAATGTTTGTTTTGTTTTTTTAAGTTTGATAAGTGTTTGTGCATTTCAGATGTAACGTTATACCAAATTCTGGCTACTGTAGAAGGATTTTGAAGACTGTCATACATGCAAAAAGGGGTGCAGCGATTGAAAAGGAATTTCGGTTAATCCACCATCTAAAGTATTTTTTCGTTAAGGTGTGTAGTAAAGGTGCTTCTGAGACTTTTCATCTTGTCTGTCCTCTTTCTTGATTGTCGGCACTAAATGTACATTTCCTGTATCTTGCACCTGTCCGAACTGAATTCAGCATCACATGTGGGTTTCTTCTAGAGATATCCCTGTCTTTTGTAATATAAAACTCTTGACATAAATCAAACTGTGATCTATTGCTATCAGAAGGCATTAGGTGATTCAAAGCATTCCCGTTGTGTTAATTGCTTATTTAATGTGCTTTTTTTTCAATTGTTGAATGTTACTGGGTTTGGAATACTGGACATAAGCGCCAGTTCAATGGGAGTGATACAGCGCATGATGTTTGAGAAGCGATTTCTTTGCACTGCACATAGTTTTAAAGACTATTGTGATGAAATTTCTTATAAACGTAATGAGATTGTATCACACAGTTGGAAACATCTATAAGCAAATTCATCATCTTCTGCAGTCTGAAAACTTGCATTTTACATTATAACCAGATTTATTTGTATCCACAAAGTATAACAGTTTTGAAGTGATTGGTCATGAAAGCACTGCAAGGGTCCATCTGCGTCATCCATTGTAATGTTATGATGATTTATGTTGAAACCTTGCCTTTAAACACATGAAGACATGCTGGACAGCCACCGGGACAGGCTGGATGCTCTCCCCTTTTCCTCTTAAGGTTTTTGTCACTATTTATTCTTGCTAATATCTTAATGTTCTGGTTATAGGACTGTACAAATAGATAATGAATTATGCAGACCGAAACGTTTGGAAGGCATTTGCGGCCTATGTTTATACACAAAATGTTGAATAAAACCTCCTGTATATGAATACCTGCTGTTTCATGGTATTTGTTTCTAAAACTATTGAGATTGTATCACACAGTGAGAAAAATATTTTACACATTCTGGATACGACAGTAGTTTGAGTTAATAATTTACTTTTTTGTGCATGTTTATGGAAGAACATGCTTTGAAACGCATTTGACTGTCTACACGTTATGCATCTATGTCTCCACATGGGGGCAGCACAGCTTTGTGCAGGTGTGTGTGCTTACAGTACGTTTCATTTATTTGTTTTTTATTATGTATTATCGTTTATCATTTTTTGGGGAAGACCATGTTTAATATGTGACTGAAATACCTGTCTTGAGAAAAAACAATCGAGAGGTAAACTTGATATTGAACATTCTACTCATTTGACGAACTGCTTTTTGCATACAATACAAGGAAAGACGCGCGTTTCGACAACAGTGCCGTCAATATGGCAAATTCTCCCTCTCCCTTTTCTCCCCCTTCTTCCTCTTTTTCGTATTTAGCCTTTATTGCATATTTCTCGTGATGTTTACCTCAGTGACGTTAAAAAGTCTCTATAAAGACGTTTTCATGCATGTTTACATGTTAGATGTTGTCTAATATAGCACTGTTCAGTAAAGATTAAAGGGGTCATATGATGCTGCTAAAAAGAACATTATTTTGTGTATTTGGTGTAATGAAATGTGTTTATGCGGTTTAAAGTAAAAAAAACACATTATTTTCCACATACTGTACATTATTGTTTCTCCTCTATGCCCCGCCTTTTTGAAACGCTTCGATTTTTACAAAGCTCATCGGTCTAAAAAGCGAGGTGTGCTCTGATTGGCCAGATATCCAGTGCGTTGTGATTGGCCGAATACATCAAG
>NW_015631742.1:60971-63034 GCF_001515625.1 Sinocyclocheilus rhinocerous
CCGGCGATCCACAGCGCGAAGTTGATGTATTTCCTCAGCTACCAGCACGGATCAGCTCTAGGCATGATGAAGCGGATATCGTCCTCTTTTGGAAGACCAAACAAAGTAGTTTCGCTTTCACAACGAAGCACACAGCGTCTTCAGGACATGGCGGCAGCGGCAACGATACTACAGTGAGAATAAAAGTTATGCCTTCTTTCTTTGTGTGAACATTTGGGCGGTGTTATGCAAATCTTCCCACATAGTGACGTAGATATGTGGGGGCGTGTTCGAACGAGCCGTTTTAGGTAGGTGTGGCTAACTCTTAACTTTTATAAAGAATATCTCTTTGGATTTGAGACTTTAGTCTTTGCAACTTTACAGATCTTCTTTATGCACCAAGAACTTGTAACACTAAAGAGAAAGGAAAAAATGAAATCGCATCATATGACCCCTTTAAGTGAAAAACACTTTCAGATCACATGAGTATTCAAAAACAACACTAACGTTATTAATGTACCCTATAACATTGCAAATGCAAGAAAACAGATGTTGATATAACAAGGAAATGATTAAATATTATTTAAAAAATGATATTATTTTTATAATTATTATTTATTTTAATAATTATTTTCCCAACCGTATAGTCAGTTTCCCATTTCTGTAACTCTTTATAGTCTCTGTTTTTCGTTACAGAGAGCATTCTTTCTTATTTGAAAGTATTCATCAATATGTCATGATGACGTCAGGAAAGATGGCAGCTTCTTTGAGAGCGGTATAGTAGATTTATTTTTGGTGCATTATGTCTAGTTCTGTGCTTTTGCAGAGGCCACACAGTCCTCCAGTGGTGCGATAAGAAGCTGTTTCCTGTTCATTATATGAGACTCTGAGCTTTGAGGAACAGGATGGATGGATTGAGTTAAAATGCAGACTGTCATTCTGTCATAGAGCTGTTATGGGAGAGAGTGAGGAGGAGAGTATGGTCTCGTCTGTTTGTCTCTGATTACTCATGTCCACAGTTCTATCTCTCTCCTCCGGCTGTCGCTCCTCCCTCAGCAGGCCATGAAAGCTCTGACCGTTACAGCGTGGATGGGGTTAGATAAGACTATCCCTCTCCCATCACGGCCCTGCCTGTTCCGAGAGGCCTGCTCCCTTCAGATTTCACCAACTCTTGTTCTGTTCCTCCTCTCCCACTTCATTTCCATGTCTCCCTTTTTTTTCCTTTTTTTTTGTTTGCTCACTTCTAACTTGTTTTGTTTTCTCCTTCTGTCGCCTCATCTTGCAGGCCGGTGTGTTGATCCTTGTTGTGTCTGAGTCAGTTTTGCTCTTTGCTGGTCACCAAACATAGTTCAAACCCACCCACCCTTCATGTCTGGTATCTGCCAATCACTCAGTATGACTAGTTTGCCATTGCTGCATGTGACCCAATGCACGTTTCCTGCATCTACAGTAAGACAGATCTAGTCCCTTTAATCTTGTGAGGGAACTTTAGTATCGAGCCGTGTGTTGTAACCTCACTGAGTAAAAAAAAAAAAAATCTGATTTTAATGTGCAAATGTAGTGATTTATGGGTCAGTGTTATGTTGCTTATTTTCTTCATATTATCTATTAATTTATTCAGAAATGCATTAACAAATGCAATTCATACATACAAAGATGTTTATATTAATTGCTTTAAATATTAATATTAATTATATTCATCTTATATAATTGTACTATTTATTATAATTATATTGTGTGTGTATATATATATATATATATATATATATAAATTAGAGTCTTTATATTTCCATATTTCCATATTTCTATGAATCAGAAGTCTTTATATATGAAAAAAAATACTTTTTACCTTAAAAAATATATTTTTAAATGAATGATTTAGATTTAATTATTGATTAAAACATTTATTTTTGTTTAAAACATTTTACTTTACATATTTTGAGTCATTAAGTCACTAAAACTTACTGGAAATGGTTTTAAGAAAAATTCAAAACCATGTGAAACCAAAAATATTTCATTTCTAAGACTTTGGCACAGGTGTTGTAGGTACGTGTATATATATATATATATATATATGTATGTAT
>NW_015631742.1:63188-65143 GCF_001515625.1 Sinocyclocheilus rhinocerous
TATATATATACAATTTTATTTTTTATTTTTACAGCACTGTCCCCTCAAAATCATAAAAAATCAAGAGTTATGAAACGCAGCACTACACAAGCCAAGGCACAAGAACAAACTATCTTTATTTTTCTAATGCTACGGGCACATGCATAATCATGTGGATTTAAATAATGATTGCCCCTTATCTGGCGTCTCACTCTAATCAGTGTGGTTCGGGCCTTGCTGTGTCATCGCTCTGCTCTTGGCGTGACGTGCCAGCTGTCTATCTACATCTTCTCCTCATCTCCAAACCCATAAAACTCACTGACAGGCCCTTTGTTTGAGACACACCAGTTGCACTTTTAAATATGTGGACTGAGGTCTTATAAGAAATAAACCGTTCGTGTTTTTGTGCATGACTGCATATGCAAGCAAAAAACACTCAAACACATGATTTCCATATTTCTTAAAATAAATATAATTTTTTGCTTCTGTATCAAGACGAGAGACTCAACCAAACATGTTTTAAAGTAAACACGTTTCTCTGCACAGTTTGATTTCTGTATTTGTTTTATGTTTTATGCTTTTACGGTCTTCAAAAACCTTTTGTAGTGCTGTTTAGGAGCTTTTCTTGCTTTTGGAAACAGATGCATTTCTAAAAATTACACAAAAAAAGCAGCATATAAAAGTTCATTTAAAAAAAAAAAAAAATAGCAAAGCATGTATTTCTAAAGCGGTATGTTTTTTGTAATGTCTTCATGCTCTGCTGCACAATCAGCCAGTTTAATAGAGAGCTCAAGTCTTTATTTTCTAATGTGATCATTTTTATTTTTGATAGTCCTTTCTGTGATAAGGTCTCTGCTTTGGCTCACACCGTCGTCTGCTACTTTGCCTCAGGCAAGCAGTCAAGAGTTTTGCATATCTGCTCATTTGTTAAGCAAATCTCTCTCCTATATCTTTTTTCTTTATCCCTCCCTGTTTTCTCCCTTTCGCTCTAGCACTTTGCTTTTGTAATCTTGAAAGATGTTCTGACCTCTTGTAATTTTTTTGTTCATATATATGATGTATTTATGTTTGTGTGTTATTGGTGTAATGTTGTGCTGATGCATTGGTTCAGTGTGGATGTGTTACCATTGTTCATATGTGTGTGGACTGATGTACACGATAGGTCACATTTCTCTTTTTACCTGCAGGCTTTAACAGCTTTTGGCAGCGGATCCACTTAATTTTTTTAAAATTTATTTTATTATTATTTTTTTTTATGATGATGGCCTGTACAAAATATCTGAAAGCACATCTCTTTATTGTTCCTCACAGTTAATTCCAAATCAACTGTCTACAAACAATCTACAAATACAAAGCAGCTGCCAAAGCTGAGTGAATTTAACATATGGCGTGTATGATTCGTTGGAATATATTAAAAGATTACAATCAAACTAGACATACTTAACTGAATTTGTTTCTCACGATCTTAAAAACCATTTGATGTGAAGATTAATGCACAAAGGCATAAAACAAAATTTTTTTGTAGACAGATATATTTGGTGCTTATGTATGAATTTCTTCACAAAATAAAAAAATAAGAATAAAAAAAGAGTATGTTTTTGAAATGCATACGTTGGTTAGTGAAGGAAATGAAGCCAACAAATGTTTACTGTAGGAGCTCCTTCAAATCGGATAGTTCTGGTCCTGACTTCTGATTGGTCAATAGCTGTCACGTGAAATGCAATATCGCTTCTGCAGCACCATGTTAAAAATATCAAATTTTATCCGGGTAGCGAATGTAAGTTTGCTGCCTGTATCTTAATCTTTTTTGATAAATCAAAAGACAATGTATCGCAAAATAATATCAAGAAACCACGTCTTACTAGTGAGTTGTCCTCGTGGTTAAAAACAAACATACTGCACGAACAGTGTATTCCGATTCAAAGCGGTTACTGATTGACTTGCCTGCTGAACTGCTAGATGAGTGATTTCCATCT
>NW_015631742.1:65462-67807 GCF_001515625.1 Sinocyclocheilus rhinocerous
TGATTTCCATCTTCAAACCTTTTTTTTTTTTTTTTTCAACAGCTCTGCTTCAAACTAAGCGTAACTAGGTAAGGCACATCATTATAATTCATGACAGTTTGGTTAAAGATACACGATTACACATTTTTTGTTATACACTATACATTCAAAATTAATACATTTATATGACAAGGTTGCATTCAATTGATCAAAAGTGACAGCAAAGGCATTTCTAATGTTGCAATTCAGTTCAAAGAATTCTGGGGAAGAAAAATAAATAAATAAATAAAGGATCATGTGACTCTGAAGACTGGAGTAATGGGCTGCTGAAAATAAATTACATTTTAAAGTATGTTGAACTAGAAAACAAACAGTATTACTGAATTTACTGTATTTCTGGGTCAAATACAGTAAATTCAGCCTTGGCTACAATATAACAGTCTCTTGTATAGAAAGTAGGCTTGTCTCCACACTTTTGATGAATAGTGTATGCAGGCACGTAAGGCATTAGACTGGAGCAGTAGGTACTAAAACCAGTTTAATTTTAATAATCTGAAATTGCTGTTAGTCCACTGTTGCATGAATGGTGGACAAACAGTTTTCGGATTTACAAAATCATGCAAAATCAACACAAGCAACAGAAAAAGAGGAAGTGGAACTCAGGTGTGCGCTTGCCCCTTCATTTCCCCTTTCTCGCTTCAAGGCTACATGTCACCCCACCCTCTTGTCTTAGTCCTAAAATCCAGTTTGCTCATTCATTGTCTGTCATCCAAATCTGACACCGATTGGCTCCCTGAGCAAGATTGTGATTTGCTGTTAGCTTTACCGTCTCGTTCCAGGATGCGGCTGTAACTGTCCTCAGTATGACTCAGACCCTGTAGCTGAGGTAACAAAAAGAATCATTTGCATGGGCACCACAGATTTGTTTACCAACTCTTACTAGAGATGCACTGTCTGTTTCCACCCCGATGTGGACACTGATTTCTGTTCTGAACTTTTATGACAGGTGAGCAGGTGTGCAGGGCACAGATGGGGAACAGGTCAGCAGTGGAAGTGATGAGATTTCTGACCAACTTTCTTCAGCTTTTTTTCTCAATAAGTTCCTCTTTACTGAATAACCGCACTTACCTGTCCTGACCATGTTTTTGTGATTAGGCACTACCCAGGCTTCAGCGTTCTGAGGGAACCACATGTGAGGTGTGTAATGTGTGCTTTATGATACAGTACAGTGTGGACTGATTGGATTTTCCTAACTGTCTGTTTTGTTTGAGAGGGGCGGTGTGCACAAAGCTGTGTCAGTAGGAATTTGTTTGGCAAAGCAGCTTGAACTCCATTGATGGGAGTGACCTGAGAAGCAGACGTCAGTAAATCTCTGAGTTTTCTTCTGAGTCAAAATGTTTGCACAACTAAGACTAAGGAGTCCCAGTTGGTCAAAGTTTAATCACAGGAATCATTCCATTCATAAATATAAATTTCTTTTTTTTTTCATTGCATTGCCTTTCTCCTCCAATATCAGGCCCACAATGTCCGTTCATTCAGCCACATGAGGCTGTTTTACTTAAACCTGCCAGGCAGGAGATTTGCATGTAGAGTTCCAGGTACCTATTTGAATGAAGCTTTATCTCTAGTCACACTAGAGATTTCACACAGCCTCCGGCAGTGTGCAGAACCATCGGCAAGGCCAACGGAACTGTGTATCCGGATCCCGGGTGGAGACACAAGAAGACAAACACAGCAAAGCCTTGTTTGCTGACTCTTCTCATTTTTCACTGTACCAGGACTGATTTTTTTTACACATTTACAGTATGTGCACCCCTCCCCCTTCTCTTCATCTCAAAACTGGATTTAAAAATCTACTGTTATGAATTATTGATCAAGCACTAATTTCAAACAGGAGTATTTATTGTGAGACAAGAGTTTCTATAAATAACACAAGACAAAAAAGATGGATCTAAACAGTAACATACAATCTTTTGACTGCATTTAAAAAGCAATATGTTTAGAAATAAAAGAAATATATTTGGACTCCTTCATGGGGCACTAACTGACATGTGGTTATGATTTAATAGTTAAAAAGGACATTTGCTGGACTTTTTGTGTGTCAGATTACAGTTTCAATGAATTACTGGATAGAATAAAGATACATATTTTGAAGTCAATTAAAAGGTCTTGATGAAAATCATTTACTCACCTCAAGTTGTGCCAAACCTTTATGACTTTGGTTCTTCTATGGAACACAAAAGCTGATATTTTAAAAATATCTCAATGTCATTTGAGACCCCTATAACTTTCATTATATTTCATATTATTTGTTTTATATAAAATAGTAGTTTATATATATATATATATATATATATATATTGAAG
>NW_015631742.1:67936-87413 GCF_001515625.1 Sinocyclocheilus rhinocerous
CAATTTTATTATGTGCTTTTTTCATTTTTATTAGTTTTATATATTTCTATAAATCTTTAATTTATTTTTTATCAAATTACATAATTTATGTATTTATATAGTTTGTTTTAAGCGTTCCATCTAATATTTGTTTAATTATTTTATTCCAGATTTATTCCAATTACAAACAATTTTAATAATACTCTTAGTTTAAGTTTTAATTTAACAATAACAAATTTGTTTGGAACAATATGAGGGTGAGTAAATGATGATAGAATATTATTTTTTGTGTGAACCATCCCTTTAACATGAGTCTACTTAGAGAAACACATTCCTCTGAAGCAACAGTCTTTTTTCCAGCCATTGGTGGTCTTTATTTGGCGACGCCATGTGCAACCTCCGTTATTTAAGGCTGTGCTGGCTCTCGTGGTGTCTGCGAAGATCTACCTTCCTCTGGAAGCCTTTGGAACAGATATCACAGCCGAACGGCTTGAATCCAGTGTGTTTGCGGCTGTGTGTGATGAGGTTGGAGCTCTGGCTGAAGGCCTTGCCACACACCTGGCATTTGTGAGGTTTCTCACCTGCAAACAAACATAACATTTCCAAAAATGTCATTTGAAACCCATTTTAATCTGTATAAAAACTTTGAGAATCTTTGCTTTAATGCCACCCAGATTTGTTCTGTTTTCCAACACAGGAGTGGCTGTCTGCTATATGCAAAGCTAACTTTCCAAGAGGCATCAGGAAAGCAGGAAGACCAGCTATGCAAATCAAGACAGCATTTGTTTAATCTTCTTTTCTTGATTTATCTGTAGCTGTGCCGCTCATAGAAACACACCCTAGAAAGCCAACTTCAGCATCTGAAGCGAATTTATCTCTTTGGCATATTCAGTTTTAATGATTTACATGGAATGAGTGTATAGAGATAACATGTATTTCCAAATAATATGGGAAGAGATTTGGGGGAATTGTTATTGAGGTGGCATTAACATTAACGCATGTGCTCTTTATCATTGCCACAGATCACTTTTCAACCCAGACATAACAAACACGCAGTCACACACCATGGCGTCTCACCGGTGTGGATGTAGGTGTGTTTCTTCATGTCAGATTTCTGGTGGAATCTCTTGCCGCAGTACTGGCAGGGGTACGGCCGTGTGTCCGAGTGAATCAGCAGGTGAGTGGACAACGTAGAGGAGCGTTTGAAGGTCTTTCCGCACATCTTGCACTCAAAACTTCTTTCCTTTAAACACAAAACAACAACAAAATGAATTTCTTTGATAGTCATTATCTAAATGCCAGCTAAAGGGACTATGATGATACAGTATGATAATGCAGTAGCTAACTGGATCAGCATGGTTTGTTCTTACCTGAGAGTGGACGTTCATGTGTTGCTCTAAGCTAACAGCGTGGCCAAAGCTCTTTCTGCAGATGCTGCATCCAAAGGGACGTGTGCCACTGTGAGAACGTCTGACGTGAACCTCTAGCCCATGAGGGGTGGAAAACACCTGGAGAAGAGAACAGAAAACAGCAATGAAATTCAGATTGTAATATATATATATATATATAGATAGATATATAGATAGATATATTGTCAATGTAGATTTTTTCATTACAAAATCTAATTTTATCATTTATATTTCATTTATAAATAAATGATTATATTTATAAATAAAATAAAAATGGATTTTTAAAAAAAGAATTTTAAGAATCACATGCATGAAAAAAAAATCATTTATTTGAAGCTGAGACAATATTTATGTGACTATTTATATAAAACTATATTCTATTATATAATATATATTTTTCTCATCATTTTAATAAAAAAAAAAACATTTTATCATTTGTATTATAAATACGTTTATATATATATATTTTTTTATAAGTAAAATTATAAACAAATAGATAATTTATTTGTAAACAAAAAAGCTATCATTTAATTGAATTGAATTTTTTTCTAAAATAAAATAATTTTGGTAACACTTTATTTTAATGTGTCCTTGTTACACATTACATACTATTATAATAACAATTAATTATGCATAGTTGCATGCAAGTAACCCTAAGCCAAACCCTAATCCTAACCCTAACCATATAGTAAGTACATGTAGTTAATTAATATTACTCAGTACTTATATGTATAATTTCATTGTAACAAGAACACCTTAAAATAAAGTGTAACCTAGATTTTTTCAAAATAAAAGAATCAGAAAAAACGTATTCAAATAAATAAATAAATATGTTTTGGATAGATAATTAAATGTATATTTAACCTTATTACAGGTAATGCAGTGGTAGGTGTTAGACGTGGGTGAGTAGTGTGTGCTGCAATCCAGTGGTTGTGGAGGCTCAGAGCTCTGCTTCAGATGAGCTCCGTACAGGCTGCTGGCGTGCTGCAGGAGAGATGGAGAGAAGCCCATCTGCCTGAAGTCATATGTTGCAGGAACATGATCCCAGGTATAAGAGCTCTTGTAGTAGGGAGGGAACTCTGCCAGCTGACACTCTGTTGGAGGTAGAGCGGAAACATTACGTTTATTATTGTTATTGTGTCTAAATCTGCCCTAGAGATGTTACATGATACTTGACAATATTTTATTAATAGAAGAACAAGATGTACACATTCAGATATTTATGCCAGTGCTCAGACACTCACCAGATAAGTAAAATTGCCGTCTGGTTGTGACAGGCAGCTCAGGTAGAGATGGTACTGTGCAGTCGGGCTCTCGCTCACACTTGATGAAGTCATACGGGTCTCTGTGGGACGGCCGAGGGACCGAATCTACCTGGGGCTGCTCTGGGGAATTACATTCCTTTGGTTCCAAAGGGACCAGTGCTGGGACTAATAAAATGACATCACAAGATTGAAAAATGCGTGTGGTACAATGTTGCAGCAAATGAATTTTAATAAAATAACAAACTTTTAGAAATTAAAGTTCCAAAATTCCATCAATTCCACAGAACAACCATCTTTGGTTCCTCAAAGAAAATTTCAGCAGATGTTCTTAAAAGAACCATTTTAAATTTTTGTGTGTGTGAACAACACTTTAAAAATGTTAAGAACCTTTTTCAACTATAAAGAAACTTTTGCGTTCCATGGGTGTTGAAGGTTTTTTGTGGAATCTTAGATGCTAATAAGGAACCTTTAACTTTAAGAATGTAATGTGTCCCCCCAAACACTGAACATCAATACATTAGAAAACGAAATATTACTAAAATGTTTGTTTTGCTTCAAATGTAAGCTTGTGCTATCTGTTTTCAAAAAGAAATGCCACTTGGTTTTATATTTAGTTTTTTAATGCAATGACATTATGATGCAAAAACATTCATATATTTTTAACTCTCGCTTAACTGTCCAAATCATTTTTATGGCCACTTTATTCACTCAGGCAGCTCCTTTCTAAAGGAAAACAGATAAAGCATGTATGTTTAAATAAGACTATTTATGCAATAAAATGGAGGTGTGTACATGAAAACGTCTGACAGCATTAGACAGATCTGAGATTGTTCCTCACACTTAATTACACAATTACATTTTCTCCAAATGAACCCTATAAAGAGCAGTTTTGATCCAGTGACAATACTGCTCTCTTGTTTGAATAGGACTAGTTTGCATATTCGTAACATCCAGCCTAACTGCTCAACAGCTTACGGACTTCCATGGAATACAACCTATTGAGCTACCTTAGTAAACAGCACATAAGGCCCAAAATGCTGTCTTAAGTAAGCAGCTGTCAAGGTTTTAGACACAGCCCTAGAATCAAATAACAGTCAGCCTGAGGCTGAGGCACCAAACATCAATCTGACAGGTGCTAAGCACATCCACTCAGCACTCACTGTAGACAAATCATTTATTTACCCCACATGGGAGAATTAGAGATTCATAATGATGTAAATGAACATAAAACATACAAAACCAAAAAACATTTTAATTATATATTACTGTGGATTGTTCATCTCATGAACATATGTCAGACAGGTGAATTTGGAGTTCAAGTTCAATTAATTTTTAAATGCTAAGCTATTTAAAATACAATAGTTCAAAGTATAATAAAATAAAATAAAAATAACAACTATTGAGCACTTTTGTATAAATTCAGTAGGCCTAATAATAAAATATAATAATGGCACTTACTTGTTTTGGGTGTTGGGTCTGGGAGTTTCTGTTCACTTTGCTTGGTGTCGATGGGTCGGTGCACATTGTGAGTTTTTTTACTTTTCACCAAAAACGATCGTGGCATGATGATTCTGTAAAATGAGATTTGTTTACTGATGCTTTCATTTTCATATCTGTTATGATAACATTAAACATGTCTATCAGCTATTACAAATTTATACGATAACGAAACTTTAACATTTTCCAACTAGCCTACGTAATTACAAATGACAAAAAATCCTGTATGATATTACAAATGAAAACAAACAAACAAACTGTATGATAGTCATTTCTATATCATGTTAAAAACAACAACAACGAAACTCAAAACTCTTCAAAATAATAAGATTATTTTTCTTTCATGTCTAAAAAATGAAGTAGCCAAATAAAATGGAAATTTTCTACTACAGGCTACAATATTTGGTGTTGATGTTTTGAAAGTTTCAGTCAAACTTTGGTTTGAGACAGATTTTATGACATGTTAAATTAATGTACCAAATTACTGTTAAATAATAAATAATTATTTAAATATAAATATAAAAGTAATGATATGTAGGCTTGAGGTTGAAAAACTTTTAAATAATTGGCTTTAATTGAAAATGTATAGGCTAATATATAAAAAACAGCTTACCTGAAGAAAAACTGAAAACGTTTAATGTTTAAAGTCCTTTGATTGTTTGAGTGGCAAACTTCGTGCTGAAAAGTGCAAGGAAATCCGTTGTGATGTTTAGAAACTTAAGCACTGCATCGCTGTGAGTTGGTTGCGTTGAGTTTTTTCAACTCCCCTCCCTGATTTTCAATCCGATAATTCTGCGGTGGAATCTGACTGAGTTTTCAACCAATTACAGACAGAGCAGGTGCGACATTTGCCTACTAAACGCAAACTTAAAAATCCTGGTGTGGGCACTCTTTTCCATAATGATTTAACAACATATTTAAGATATTTTAACAAATACTAAAATGACAGATAGAATATTCGCTTGCGTTTTTATATAGGCTATTATGTCTTATTTTTATTTATTAGCCCACATCTCTTACTGCAGTGCTACTGGACATTAAATAGGTTAATTGTTTAACAGAGCAACGTGTTAAAGGTTCGAGATATTTTGCTAAACATTTTTTCAAATTATCTGCTGTCAATTTAGTAATTTATTATCATAGTTAATTGTTCATCTGTTGACTTTGCTGTAGAACAGCTAGCGGGCTTAACACATAAAACCAATAAACCAGCAACACACTTTGCTTGAACGTACCCCTCAAAATACACACCAAACCTGTAATGTTGGTACCTCCGAATGTTTGCTAACTTTTATTTGCACAGTTGTGTTTTGGTTGCAGCCTTAGGCGTTTTTATGAGGTCTTTGATTATAAAAGCACAATTAAGCTATTAACTCATTGTTTGTAGCTAAAACTAAGCGCTGGAAGATTCTTAGATGTTTATTTATTGAGTGTCTGTACTCCTGGCGCGTTTTGATCCACTCAACATTGTTCATTTAAAGATTAACGTTACTGGTCAGTTTTTTTTAAAATATAGAACTTTTTGCTGAAAGCCCTAACTTGCATAAAGTAGATTTAATTATAAATGTCCATTTCTTTGACAGGCTGATTTACTCAAAACCGCAAATTCTATGATAGAGAGGACTGTATATAATGTTTTGACTCATAAAGGTGTCATTACAGAGTATTTTACCTGTTTTGTCGTCGAGCAGAGTGGCGCAGCGGAAGCGTGCTGGGCCCATAACCCAGAGGTCGATGGATCGAAACCATCCCGGGCCTAACTGCAGGATTCTGTAAAACTTTCACACATGAGTCTTACTACCGCTACAATTCACTGTATTTATAAAGCATGACTGCTGTTCATTTCTGACAACATTCACGTCATATGTCAATGTTCTGCGTCCAGGTACAGCCGTGTTTTTGAGCGCTCGGGGATTATTTCTCTTGCACGGTTGCGGATGGTGACCGCGCAGGGAGGGGTTGTGAGGTGTTCAAGATGGCGGCGCCCTGTGGCGTGCAGTTGCTCTAACAGGTAAACAGACTTATTAAACGATGTTTTTTTGTGGTGATATTTTCACATTATACACAGTGACAGTTGGAATGTTAGATTTGCTCGCTCCTCAGTATTTTACGTGCGTTATGTAGTCTCTCAAGCGTTATTTCTGATTTTCACTAAGCTTGTCGATAATAAGGCTCTCTTGCCTGGGACTGTCAGTGTCAGTGAAATAATAGTCCCCAATGATTGTTACAGTTTCGAATTGAATCCCAACAAATGTCCGCGTGCATATGCACGAGTTTAAGAGTGAAGTTGAAATGCATGGGGGAATGTTTCATTTTGTTGGTGCATTTTTTTGGAGACAGTCCCGCAGATTCTGGCCATTGTTCTCGCGCGCTGTTTACGCCAGTGGTCATTTCAACACAGAGCTGCTGTCAGAGCTTGCAGCCTAATCCACAACATCTATCTGCACATGTGTGCACTGTTATTTTGCAGCATGCAGAGGTTAAAATACAGACATATGTTGTGAGATTTGCTGACTGTTGCACGCCCTTGCGCGTGTTTTTAAACAGAAATAATTTTGCAGTTAAATCATGCAGTGCAGTCTCAAGCATTGCCTTATTTTTATTTTGTGATCATTGCATATCGGCGTTATTTGCACTGACTCTTATGTCTTGTAATTTAAGAACTTACCGTTAGAGAGTGTGTGTGTGTATATATATATATATATATATATATATATATATATAATTTTAACAATATTCTTAAATTTTTTATTTAAAGTTAATTTAAACAATGCACATTTCTCTACTTCTGTATGGATGTGTATACACAACCTCTTTAAGGAATTTGTTTATGTGGCCCTGAACATGGCATATAAAGCTTCTTTGTGCTGTTAACTGCTCTGTTTTCTAGTTGGCAGGCACAGACACAGTTCGTGTTGAGGTCGTCCAAAACTTCATCTTATTTTTTTAGTGTTTTTTTCTCCCTGAATGCAATGCATGCTCTTAGTTTGTGGGCTTCGATCATGAAGTTAATCAATGTACTTCTTTGCATCTGCTGTGCAGAGTTATTTCCATTGAGAGGTCAGCTTGCCATCACCTTTCTTCACATTTTAGACCCAAACCTGAAGGAAGTTATTGCTGTGGGAATGTGACAGACCTTTCAGCGTCAAATTCAATGAAGAATATCTATTATATGGGGAAGACAACATCCTGATAATCTGCCTTTAAACATTGGGGCTAGTGAGAGAGCCTTTTGTGCCAGTTGATGGAATTGTTACTAGCTGACAAAGATTTGCATTTTTACCGCATTTTGCATTTCTTGGTCATGTATAGTTTTTTTTTTACTTTTTTTTTTTTTGGCCTTGCCAACTATTCACTCATTTTATAATCATTCAGTCATCAACAATTACTTGTATTTCTGCGAATTATTTTATATAATTCTTGTAAACTGCTGATTTATTTTTCAGCAAGGATGCTTTAAACTGTTTAAAAATGTATGCATTTAGCAGACACTTTTATCCAAAGCGACTTACAGTGCATTCAGACTATACATTTTTTACCAGTATATGGGAATTGAACCCACGTCCTTTTGCGCTGCTAACGCAATGCTCTACCACTGAGCCACAGGAACATTAAAAGTGACAGTAAAGACATTTGTAATGGCACATAACATTTCTATTTCAAATAAATGCTGTTCTTTGGAACTTTTTATTAATGAAAGAATCCTGAAAAAATATATCATGGTTTTGCACAAAAATACAAAGCATCACAACAGTTTTCAACATTGATGATAAAAAAAAAATTATTGAGCTCAAAATCAGCATATTAGAATGGCTGCAAAAAATTCAGCTTTGCTGTCACATGAATAAATCACATTAAAAAATTTATTAAAATAGAAAACACTTAAACAGTATAAATATTTGAGCCACTGGCCCAATAGTACATGCAAAAATAATATAGTTGACTGTTTTAGCCCTTAACATGCTACTTTATCACTCCATGTGCTTAACGTGATACACTGCTCTTGTGGTGTGTAGTATATTCTAATCAGGCCACTGAGACGTGTCACATTCCTCTGGTCTTATTATGAGTTTTTTTTTTTTTTTTTTTTTATATTTAACCTGATGTTGTCAGGCTGGTGTGACAACTGCTGACTTTTGTCATGTCTGTGCAAGAACAGGTCGCATCATGTGAATCTTGAATGCTTCAGAATCTGTTGGGTTTGTTTTTTACTTGTCTGAAACGGCCAGCCCACATTACCACAGCTGATGTTAATTATGTTTATAATGGCATAATTCTGTGGGAATTTTCCTACACATCTTGCAGTGTTTTCTCACTCTCAATTGGAAAGTTTACTTCAAGGTAGAAACTGCAAAATGTTCTCATGAATATTTCATTGAGACAGGTGTTTCTAGACAAGTGATGTAAGTCCTTAAATGTGTTTTGTAGTGGTGCCTGGGGACTGTATTGACGGGCCGGCCCAGGGACCCCTCCAGGCTGGACAGGACACGGGACGCCGTGAGAGTGACGTCTAAGAGTCCTTCCCCTCTCCCTAGACTGTTTCAGAGACGCCCGCCTCCAAACCCTCCATACCACCATGTCCAGGGAACAGCTCAGCGTGGGGGACCTGCTTCCTCTGCTGGAGACCTCTGACCTCCGCCAGCTGGATGAGATCAAGGGCCTTATCAATGAACACCTCAGCACAGGTCCAGCCAAATACTGTTAGCAGAGGCAGCCTCTGGAACTTTTACCCAGTTTTTGTGTTGAATTTTTAAACTTCTCAATGTTTGCTACAGGATGCATTATAATTCCCTGCAGTGTTTTATTGCATGACTGACATTATAAAATCGACTCATGTTTTGCAGATCGAGGGTCTGTGCTGCTGAACTGCTTGGTGGATTATTTCTTGGAGACCAACTCCGCCCAGGCAGTGCACATCCTGTCCTCAGTGAGGGAGCCACACGATAAGGTGACTGACAGTCCACTGATTTTTCTGTTTTGTTTCTAACACAGTCTAAACTTGCTACCCAGAAGAGAATGTTCTCAGTCTTTTTCTGGATCTTTTCAGTGTGTCTCACTCAAACCATTTTCCCCGAGGTTTTCTGCCAAATTAAAAGCGTTATAGTATAACCTTTGAAAATTAACATTAGTATTTTAATTTACGGTTGTGCAATAAATAAAAATATTATTTTTATTATTAAATACTCAATTTTTTATTTTATAGTACAGTATTATTATAACAACATGATTCTTATTTTGTTTAAAATTTTCACAAAAAAAATTGTCATCGTTATTTTATAGTAATACTGAGTGAGTCAAAAACAGTTGGAATGTGGCCTATGATAACTGAAATGGAGAGATTTTTTTTTAAACTCTGTTTTAGACTGGTTGTTTGAAACCAAAAACAAGCTATAGAAAATACATTTGTCTTACTCTATGTTTTTGACATAAAATCAACTATTTTTGAAATAAAATCAACTACTTGTATTGAGAGAAAAAAACTTAAAATAATCAATTATTTCATGCAAATAATTATTCATGGACTATGCTTGCGTTCAGTTAAAAGTTATTATTTTATATCTTCGCTGTAAAAAAGGAATAAAGTGTGAAATGTGAACGCCCACATTTTTCAAATGTTTCCCAAATCATTCAGCCCTAAAAGCATTGTTTGCACTCAAAACGTTATCGGAGTAAAAATAAAAATAAATATATCAATAAATCAGCCTTTTAAAATATATTTTTTGCAGGTGCACTTACCCTACAAAATAAAACCCAATCATTCTAGAATTACAAATCATTTCCAAATAAAACTATTCAAATCATCTGTTTTTTTATATCATAATATATATCTCAATGTAATGCAGTCCAAATTAGTTCCCACTATTAATGCAAATATTACACACTTCACTTTTCAAAAGTATGATCATTGGAGCACATACTGTAGGTGTGTATAATATGCGACCAGCCCACATTCTTAGAATAAAAAAACACCTGTGAAATATTAACAAATTTAAGAAGCTTAATTTAAATTTATGTTTAAGGAGTATTACTATTTAAATACATTAATATTTGATAACAGTAATAAATGTCTAGGGCAGAGAACACATTATCAACCGTTCCGAGTCTTGTCTATAAGATGACTTATCTGTCTTTTCTGTTTTTCAGCACCTTTTTGATAAAATGAATGAATGCATGGCTAAAGCCCCCTGTCGCCTGCCCACTCTCACTCTACTGGGGCACGTCTACTGGCATATGCCATATGTATAAAATGTAATAGGAAATTAAGCTAGGTAAGATAAAAACTAGCATGTTAATTCAGTCACAGTCTATTTTCAGGCAAACTCTGTTTTTGTAGCAGTGGCAGGATGTTTTTTGTGGACATTATTTTTCTGTCCTTTTCCAGGAAGTTCTTCCTCGACTCATTTCTCCACCCCTCGTCAGCCTGTCGTCCCTCCTTTGGCCCTGTCTTCTTTCTCAGGCACTCAGCCCCCCTATCGCAGCCCCACTGGAACCCGTCGGCAGGTGAGAGTCCACCATGCTCTGAAATCTACAATCCACTTCTTAGTTTGCAGTTTATAATTTGTTGGTTTTAGCAGCCTAGTTGCAATGTTGGAGCATGAGTTTTGTGTGGAACTACCTGTTTGAATCCAGTGACTCAGTGTTCTACATATAAACAGATCTGGGTTGGTAGTTGGCACATTCGTTTGTGAAGCAGCACCAGTGCAGGAATCGGCGTCTGCTTCCCTCCTCCCTCTTGTTGTTTGTCAGCTGTTGTCCATAAATCACCCATCCCTGAACCCCTCCCTACCCGCTGCACACCAAAGCTCCCCCTCCTTCTCCCACCATGAATCATCTCCTTGTTCTCCAGGCAGGCTGAGGAGCTGAGAGGAAAGGAGGGGAGAGGTGTTGAGTCATTCCGGTGGGTGTGCAGGGCTTTAAAAAGAGAAAAACATGCCATCTCTTAGCTGACGCAGAAACGGTTGTCTTGGTGACGTGAATGACGCTGGAGCTCTTTCTCCTAGTCTGTTACCTCCCACGGTCAGGACCTTTATTCTGCTGAACGCTCCGCAGACTGAAAACAAACAGCATTGCGTTTGTGTTCTAATGAGCACATTTGGTCCAATGTTAATGCTTTTCTCACAATTAAAGATTATGTTCTCACAGTTTTGTTGTGATTTGGAAAATACTTTCTATTAGGGGTGCATTGATCTGGAAATTAGAGGATGATGCAGATAACGATTATTTTAAAACTGTGATTTGCTGATAGCGATTTGATTGCCATATAAATATATGCCATATATATATTGAAATAGAGCTCACACAGCATCTCTCTAAATAGGAAATTGCTTTTCAAGATCTAGTGCTCTTATGTAGTTAAACTTGAAGTTAGTGCTAGATGATGATCTCAATCTTAAAATAAGTAGAAACATTTAAATATTGGCAATATTGGCCGATAAAAAATATGCAATATTGGCCCATAAGCAGTATGGTGCCAATAAATTGTGCTTTATTACACTGTTCACTATGCCACATGCTGGTGCAAAATATACTACACTTTGAAATTGCTGACAAAAGTTTACATTTTGTGAACTGGTTGTTTTGGATGGATAAAGCATAAATCTATTAGATGCCGTCTGATAATCACTGGATTCTGCATGAGCAGTCATGGGACTTATGGGACTTTGTGTGTGCTTGTGTTTATTTATAGAACTCCAGCTGTGAATTTAATGCCACATATGGCTTTAAGGATTCCCTCTGGAGCCCCTCATCTCAATGTGGCATGGCCACGCCCCCTTCCTCCCGTGGGATGTCACCAAACCCGGAACTGTCCCAGAGTGCCTCTCACCTACCAATCCGCCTCTACAGCACACCTGGTGACTATACTGACTATGCTTGTTCACAGACAATATTGACATTTAGCATGTTGGCACAGGTAGGCACATCTGGGTCTCCGTTTCCTTAGGCACTAGTATGAATTTGGTCTTGTCATCTTCACTGCAGCAGGTGGAAAAGGCACCCCGTCCTTTAGCACCCCTGCGGCCGCCTCACCTCCTCCCAGCCTCCCTGATGAGTTTCCCTCTGTGTCTCTTCTTCGCAGTACCGCCAGCCCACCATGCAAGGTACTTTTGTGGAGGATGATCTTTTGTGTGGATCTGTAGTATTCCCTTAAAAAGATAGTTCACCCAAAAATGAAAATTCTGTTATAATTGACTCGTGTCAAAAACCTCTATGACTCTATTTTTCTTCTGTAGATATTTTTAAAATTGTAAAGAATTATTTAAAATTTTTTAAATGAAAGTCAGCATGGTTTTGACATTTATTGTACAAAAATAGTTAAAACATTCTTTAATGATGATAGAATTTTCATTTTTGAGTGAACTATCCCTTTAAGGCTTCCTTAACTTGTTAAAACAAATTTTACACTTTTTTTAAAACAAGTTTGAGACCATTTTGCTTGTGTATAGTTTCACTATAAACCATTTTAACTGTTATGTGCTCTTTAGGATGGTAGACCTTTAGACCACACCAAACCTGTTTTGGTCAGACAGGAGCCGGTCAGACAGGAGCCAGACAGAGAGCTTGAGAAAACTGGACCTGACATGATCAATCATAGAGGTATGTTACATGTAAGAATCACTCAAAACAAGAATTGTATTTTGACATTACCAACACAACAGCCTGACAATAAATTAAAGGTTTAATTCTCTTTAAAAAGTTAGTTTAACTATTTCTTTAGCCTTTGGTTAACATTTTAAAGTGCCAAGCAGAAAAGGCAATAGGGAAGACCACCATGACTATAACGATAACTACACAGAGGAATATCATTGGAATCACTTTCAGAACGATTTTTTTTTCCAGCTGATGAACAATACAACTGTTTACAGCCAATCAGAATCAATCTGACTTTTAAAAGTTTGAGCATTTAAAGCAGCAAATGACATAACTGCAGCACGCAGTTATAATAAACAGTTATTATAAGTGCATTAAGTTATTGAGGCTATACAATATACTATGGGAGCCTGTTTCTGCCAAGGAATTAAAAAAAAGGTAAATGCGACTTTTTATCTCATAATTCAGACTTTTTTTCTCACAATTTTTAGAAAAAAAGTCAGAATTGCGAGAGAGAAATTTAAGTTGAGTTGAACAGTTCTGAGATTATATCTTGCAATTCTGATATTCATATATATCGCGCAAGTATGTTTTTTTATGTAATTGCGACTTTTAATCTTGCATATTTTTTATATCTCACAATTCTGACTTATTTTCGCAATTCTGAATTTATATCTTGCAATTCTGAAAAATAAATTCTCAGAATTACAAGAAAAAAAGTCAAAATTATGAGATAAAAGATATTTAAAGAATATTATGATAAAGATTTACCTTTTTTTATTTTTTTCATCCTGTGGTAGAAACAAGCTTCCATAATATAGTAAAAAAAAAATTGTGAATTGGCCTGTAGATGTGTCATTATTAAGAATTTGTCTTTTATCTGACCCAGATTGCAGAGGTAAAAGATGATTAAAAAATGTAAAATTGTAAAATGAAAATTAGCATAGTTTGTCTTTTATCTGACCCAGATGGCAGAGGTAAAAGATGATTAAAAAATGTAAAATTGTAAAATGAAAGTCAACATGGTTTGTCTTTTATCTGACCCAGATGGCAGAGGTGAGAACATGCCCATGACCCTGACCGAGCTCTCTGTGTACATGAAGGAGCAAGAACAGCTGAGGATGGAGAAAGAGCGGGAGGATGGTATGAACTAGCACTCAATGGTTGTGTGTAGCCTGTGCTGTATTTTGAGTCGCTTCATACCAGTTGTGTCTTTTCCTGACAGACTAACTAAACCATTAAGCTCTGGAAATATCCTTATATAATTTTCTATTTTCCATCCTCTCAGCTGCCATCACAGAGGAGCTTTTGAAGTTAACCGAAGAAAAGCGGGATTTAGCTGGCCTTCGTGGCTTTGACTCTCCATTTTTCAGCACCACAGAGACCCTGACCGGAGCGCAAGAGAAACCACTGCCCTCTTCTATCCTGGGCAGCTCGATTAGAGACCCTCACAACGCAATCTCCACACCCGACAAGACTGAGATCACGCCTGGGGACAGAGGCAGAGTCAGCAGAGGCCCATCCCAGGAGCATCCCTGGTCCTTTCAGCCAGTGTTCATGCCCATCGAGCACCCAACGCACAGCCAACTTCATCGGAGCCCCTCCGCACCAGAGGATGAGGCACTTAAATACGGCTTGTGCTCCCCGAGCCCATGCAAGCCACCACCCCTGCCATATGAGGCTCTGTTTGACCTGGCCCTGCCTCGGGCAGCCTCTCTCTTCGTAGGGAGGAAGACCTCAGAGATTGTGCAGCGAGAAGCCTTGGAGAGGATACAGAGAGGTGATGTGGGCAAACAAGGGGAGGAGGTGGGTGTTGAGGGGGCAGTGTCTGCCTCCCCCTTGGAGGTGCTGGATCGCCTCGTGCAGCAGGGCGGTGACGCCCATGACAAAGTGTTAAAGAGGTAAGCCTTTTGCTTTCAAGGTTTGCAATAACTCTTGATCATGTGGCTTGGTGGTTAAAGATCTGAGCTTACAATCAAAAGGTTGAAGGTTCGAACCCTGCAAGGCATTAAAGGGATAGTTCACCCCAAAATGAAAATTTTGTCATTAATTACTCATCCTCATGTTGTTCCAAACCCGTAAGACCTTCGTTCATCTTCGGAACACAAATTAAAATATTTTTGAAGGAATCTGAGAGCTGTCTGACCCTCTCATAGACAGCAAGGGTCCTTACACGATCAAGGTCCAGAAACATAGCAAGGACATCGGTAAAATAATCCATGTGACATCAGGGGTTCAACCGTAATTTTACAAAGCTACGAGAATACTTTTTGTGCTGAAAAGAAAAAAATAATAACGACTTTATTCAACAATTTGTCTCCTCCGCGTCACCCTAGCGCCATTTTGGAGGGTATCCACTGAACGTAAATTGCCAAAAATATCTTAATTTGTGTTCCGAAGATGAACGGAGGTCGTTTGGGTTTGGATTTGGAACGACATGAGGATGAGTAAATAATGACAGAATTTTCATTTTTGGGTGAGCTATCCCTTTAAAATGAAACAAAAATTCTCTCATCCTTGGTTAGATGTATATAAAGCATATAAAGCGATCGTATCTCTTCACAAGACTTGGATTAAACTGCTTGGATTTATGTGGTTTCGTTTTGCAACGCCATCATAACCTTTTTGAATCTTTTAAGTTTTGTTTACTTGGAATTTCAATGGAGGTACAGAAACCTCTTAGCTTTCATTAAATAAAAATATCTTCATTTGAGTTTCGAAGATTAACCAAAGTCTTGTGGGTTTGGAATGACATGAAGAAGTGTAAATTATTAATTTTAATTTTTGGATGAACTATCACTTTAACTGCAGTTTGTAAACCCTAACCAGATTTACCAAGCATCCACCAAAGGTGTGACATGCCAAAATCAGCCAATAAAGACATACTTGAGTAATATGGGGCAGAGAATTACGTTTCTCACATTTACTCAGTCATTCATGTGCTCAGAACTTGTAATTATGAAATTTCTGACTCCACACAAAGGGCACATTAGCAACATGCTAACAATCATCCGAAACACCTTAACGGCTTAATAGACTAACAACCACCTGATAACACCATAGCAATCATCCGGAATGACCACATAGCTACATGCTAACAACCAACTGGAACATCTTAGCAATCAAGTAGCAACTTGCTAACAGTCTCTCAGAACTCCTTCCTCGTGATGAGGTTTACGCACAACAAGAATAACTCGTTTTCTTTAGAATATGTAAACAATCTAGTTTACTTTACAGTTTCCAAACTAGAAGACTTGCTAAAGGGCTGCTGGTGTTGCTCTAAGGCTCTTTATTTTAGGAAGAACTGGGTCAGACTAGTTGCAGATTTGCCCACTAACTCGCTATCACACTGAAACAACTGTCTGCATTGTCCCGTGTCACATCCACTGCCACACAAATCAGTCCACAGTGCAACAGCAGAGCCTGTGTTAACAGAACACAATCAGAGCTCTTTCTCTCTCCTCCTGCCCTGCACAGGCCTTACTAGAAGACACATATTTGAGTTGGGTTACTGGGCTCACACAAATTGAGGTGTTTTGGCTCTGGTCAGAGAGGGTTCTGTGTGGAAAGGCTTCCTCTGCCAGAAAAGCAGTGTGTCCGAAATTATTGTCACATTGCCACTGACCTTGTTGATCCTGTGTTTTCTCCCTTCCTTTTCTTCCAACTCTTCCACAATCGCTCTCAGATTGCCTCTGCCAAGCAAGTCAGCTGACTGGACACACTTTGGAGGTAAACAACATTACATGAGCACACATTCGCTACTTGTGGAAAAGTAGTTCTTTCAGAGTACAGAGAAACAATGCTGTGTTTTCAGCTAGGGGATAAACATTTAAAAATAAATGTTTAAACCTAAAAATAAATAAACCTAAAAATGAATATTCTGTCATCATTTTCCAACCTACATGACTTGCTTACTTCTGCAAAGTATGAAAGAAGATATTTTAAAGAATGTTGGTAATCCAACAGTTTCACATCCCATTCAATTACACTAAGACATTTCTTAAAATACTTTCTTTTATGCTCCACAGAAAAAAGAAAGGCATGAGGTTGACTAAATGATGACAGAATTTTCATTTTAGTGTGAACTTGGTAATTGTTTCCATTTAAAATCTCCTCGGCAGACCCCACCCCTATTATCAGACACTTTTGGTTGTGCAATAAGTAAATCATAGATAAAAGCACCTTTATTTACATAGCCATTGATACAAAACAGATAGTTTCAAAGCAGCTTCACATTAATAAAAAGAAAAATAACAGAATCAATTGTTTATATTTTATCAAATATGAAAAAATTCAAATTCTGCTGTAAAGAAGCTCTAAGAAAGACAGTAGTGTCATTAATCAGCTCATGCTGATTATACATTAATGTGAATACCTGAAAACCTTTTTAAGTGTAAGAGACCTGCAAAAAGTTGAGCAAACGTGGTAAAACATCTCCTTTAAAGGAAATATTTTTGATTTTATATTTTGCTTGAAAACAGCTACTTTTGAATGGATGTCAACTAAGTAAGAAATGCACTTTGCTGGCAGAATGAATAAAAAAAAATGGTGAAAACCCCCCAAAACAATTATTTGAATGCTTAAGACTGAACAAGCTCTTACTCTATTTTTTTAATGTATGAGTTATGTAGAAATCTTTCTTCTATTTTCTCATGCACAGGTTCTGCTCCTCTGGACGAGCTGCACACACTGCGCAGTCAGCTGCTGCTGTTACACAACCAGCTCCTGTACGAGCGCTACAAGCGAGAGCAGCACGCCATACGCAACCGACGCCTGCTTCGGCGCATCATCAATGCCACCGCACTCGAGGAGCAGAATAACGCCATGGTAACCTCAGCTCAGAGTCATGGTCTGCGGGCCAACATTCATATCGAGTCTTCTGTTACTAGATATAAAATGGTGAACTGTGAAATGTTTTCTTTTTGGCAAGGCTGGTTTGCTGGTCCCTGATATTCACCTTGACCACTAGAGGGCAGCAGAAACCAATGGAGTTGATTGTATGAATGTGTTTGTTTCTACAGAAGGACCAGCTGAACCTGCAGAGTGTGGATATCATGTCTTTGAGAGAGAGCCTGCAGGTAGAGCAGCAGAGATACCGGCAGCTCTGGGACGACCGAGAGACTGTGGTTACACGTCTGCACAGCCAGATACGCCAACTACAACAGGCCAGGGATGACTACTACACCAAAAACCAGGAGTTACAGGTGCTAATAAATTAGATTTTTTTTTTTTTTCAAATCTTTCTAAGCCCAAACCTTGAAGCTGTAGTGTACAGTATGTAATTTAATAGTAAATGAGTTGGCCACAACATTGCAGTTTAGAATCAGTATGCACCTGTGATCCTCCAATCAGAGTAAACTACAAGAATGCCAGAAGCGAATAGGTGAGATGGAGGCGGAGCTTCAGAAGGCGAACAACAAGGTGTGCCACACAGGGCACCTGCTGAACCAGCTCACTGCCAAGGTAAAAATAATCACCCTCTGTCTCTTGAGCTCCAAAAAGAGCCAATCCCATATCTTTTAGTCCATTTGAGTCTATTTTCTGAAGTAAATGATCATTTGTAATTTTGGTGTGAATGTTCCCTTTAAATATTTTGAATACGTTGTGATTATATATCATCATTTTCTTCCCCTAATTTATCCTTTCTTCAGTTATCATCGAGTGAAAGTATTCAGCAGCAGTTGAGTTTTCTAAATAAGCAGCTGCTGCTGCTAGGAGAAGCCCATAAACTGTGTGTTCAGGAGCTGCATCAGGCCGGACCAGATACTAGCAAGGTACAAGTCAAAAGAACAAGAAGCCCAGTGTTCTTTCATCTTTGCGATTTATGTCATATTCCTCTTTGTCTTTGACCACTTCTCTCTTGTAGGAGGTGCAGATGTTGCAGACATCCTGGGGGAAAGAGACGGAGCATCTAAAGCAGAATCTGTTACTTCAGAGCCAAAAGCTGGATGCTGCTCAGCAGAGAGTGGCAGAGCTGGAGACTCAACTTGCTAAGAAAGAGCACCTAATCGCAGAACAAAAGAAGTTTCTAGAAGATGTCAAGGCTCAGGCCAAGTAAGATCAGTTTTGGTATATTTGAAGACTGTTTATAGCATACTAACAACTTGTATTTGCGTTTATTGACTCTTTGAAACACAAAGCTTACCCTCAGTTTACTGTATAGTATGCTTTCTTGTTTAATATTCCATCATTTCACAATATGTCTCACAATCTTTCTTATTTGCCTTTCACTCAGAGGGGAACTGCAGGCCTCTGAAAGCAGATATCAGGCACAGAGGTGGGTAACTCTGGCTCTGCAGACTGAGCTTCTGCAGCTCTACAGCAGGCTGGAAACAGAAGAGTCCTCTGCCACCGCTTCAGCCTTACCAGCAGAGGGTGCCACTGAACCCCGCAGTTCCACTGAGCCCAGGTAAGACTGATAACTATAGTGTCATTCAAATATAAAAACATTTGAAACAACGATACCATTATCCAGTTCAGCATGCTACTACTTCTGTGTTGATTTCATGCTATGCAGTTTGTGCTGTTGGGACTTTACATGAATCGGGTAAAAAGTCAGACTTTTTCATTTTAAATTTGCATTCTTATATATATATATATATATATATATATAAGATAAGATATATATATTAGTGCTGTCAAACGATTAATCGCATCCAAAATAAAAGTTTTTGTTTACATAAAATATGTGTATATACTGTGTATATTTATTATGTATATATAAATACAATATATATA
>NW_015631742.1:87423-93869 GCF_001515625.1 Sinocyclocheilus rhinocerous
AATTAACTTAAATGATTTTAGCAAATGGCTGCAATATAACAAAGAGTGAAAAATTTAAGGGGGTCTGAATACTTTCCGTACCCACTGTATATATACACTCACACATAGCATTCATTTGTAATTTTAGACACACACACGCACATATATATATATATATATATATACATAGAGAGAGAGAGACAGAGATAGATATAGATAGATAGATAGATAGATAGATAGATAGATACATACATACACAGAACTAGTCAAAAATTTGGAAACATTGATTTTTAAATGAATTAATTTACATTTTAAATGTTTTGCCAGGTGCTGTGTACTGTATGGGAATGATTTAGCTTATTCAAATATTGCATGCTTTTAAAATAGCTGTTTTTCATGTTATGTTAATTTTATGTTATGTAATAGCTATCTGACTAAGATCTAATAATTCTCTCCTCAAATAACTTTGCCTTTTAATTACTTAAAAACAAAAAATAATAGGACACCGTTTTGTTCTGTTTTTGTGGCCTGTTATAAATGGGTCTGCTTGTGGGTTACAGAATTATTGTGCATTTCCTGGCATTAATCTCTTCTTTTTTTGTACATAAAGTTCTTATGATTGTGACTTTTTGTGGTTGTTTCTGGTGTCACAGTGTCATAGTGGTGGATGGCGCCTTAAAAACAGCCATCAAAGAAGACAGCATGTCAGCTCGGTCTCCACTCGGCAATGGCAGCACTTTTTCGCCAGCGCAGCCCAAGGCCAGCTCTTCCACAGCCAACTCTGTATACGGCAATCGAGACACTCCCCCACCTGTCCTAGTGGAACCACCCCCTCACCGTCCTCATTCCACACTGGGACCCCCAGGACCTTTGGTCCCTTCTGACACCCCACTCACTGTAGGCTCCTACCCCAGCGCCAAGAGCTTTTTGGGTATGCGTGCAAGAGAGCTGTTCCGCAACAAAAGCGAGAGCCAGTGCGATGAGGACGAAGCCCTGCCTCCGCGTCTCACTGGCCTATCACAGGGCCTGAAAACTGAGCTGTGTGTGGAGCCGACAGCGAAGAGTACATCCAGCTCCACCGCTGCGCAGAGCTTCATGCTCATCACATCTGCTAAAGAAACCCAACCGGATGCTCAGAGAGCCAAAAACCGAGACAAGTTCGGCTCAAGATGCCCAGAGAGGCCTAGGCAGCAACCGTTAAGGATCATGGACTATAACGAAAGTCATCAGGAGCACAGCTAAAGTTATGGAAAAATGGTGAAAGAGAGGGAGGTAGAGGATGGAAAGATGTGCGAATTTAGATTATTAGAACATAAGGCAAGACTCTTTCGATTATCAGTGTTATCTGTCCCATTTCCACAAGCCGACAACAGGATTTGGAGGTAATAAACCAGTAAAACCCTCACTAAGATGGGACAAGTGGAAGGAATGGACTAAAACAACATGTATAGAAGTGGTCACAAAATGTCTTTTAGTAACCCCACTGCGTTGTTCACCAGAAATGTCACCGCTACATCTTTTATTTGTTATTTTTTTGCTAATTTATCCACTCCCTTTAACCAAGTAACTGTTGCAGCACGTGGAAGCTTTGCATTTAGGCTGTTAGAAGAAATATAAATTGATTCATTTGTAGTAATGGTACAATGCTTATACCCTCACAGCTCACCCACACAGAGCTGAAGTGTGTGCTTGGATGCCAGGAGGCGGCTGGTCGGTTGGATGGTTGGCTTGTGCCAAGCAGGAGTCAGTGTTTCTTTAAAGCCTTCAGGTTTTACCTTTCAAACATGTCAAGTGCATTTTCATGTGCGCAATTCATGTTTTTCTTTACTACGTTTCTGTGTGTGTGTAAAATGTCTGTCTGTGTGTGTGTGTGTGTCTGTGTGTGTTGAAAGAGATGGCCTGTATCCCAGACTTGATTCTGGGTTAAATTGCACTGTAAGTTGTTACTGATTACGGAAAAAATCCGTTACAGCCTTGGACTAGACTAAATCTGGATCCGAGAAACGATACAGCCACAACAAGTGGAAGGTTCGACATGTTTTTTAATATTTTTTTAATTATTTATTTTTTTGTCCTTTTTAGCTTGACAAGTATTACTAGTGCTTTTAAAAGTTATAAAGCAACGTAAATGAACAACGGCCATAGATTCGTGATTATTATCCACGACTAGTCAAACCTGTGAATCGTATCCTTCTGTAATCTCTAAAACATCACAAGTAAAATCTAGATGATCTAATGGCCATTTTGAAGCTTTATCCTAATAATAAATAAGTCAGACATCAGTCAAGTAATTGCTTTGACGATACTAACCTTCAGTCTCAAGCTCAGTCATCATATTCGCTCAAAACTCAGTAGGAAACTGATAATAGTATGGATGATGTTTTTTACCCTCTCACTTCAGCGCACTGCAGATGTTCAAGGATATTATTACGAAGTTTGCTTTCTGGGTGCCAAATACTCAATAAGACAATGACAGTATTCTGTAGAGCTTAAATGTACTGGTTTTTGTTCTATTCTTATACTACCACATATCAGTTTGAGGAGGTAAGTATAAGACTCAAGGTCTGTAATTTGAGATTTTGTCGAGCTAAAAGTATATGGAGTATAGCGATGAGAGCTGTAAGAAGCCAAGTAGACTGTAAAATATCTCAGAATTTCCACAAAATGGCCATGTTGATAGTCAAACGTCATTTAGGAATTGCGGATGTGGTGGTCATACTCAAATTGTTCCCAAATCCTGTTGTCCCCTTGAAGTCTCTGCTGTTCCTTCTGCCTTGCTATCTAGAGCATGTACAACAATCCTCTTTTAATGCCAACAACAGAAACTATGAATGAACAAGATACAAGGTACAATCAGCGTGGAAAGAAAGGAACGTTTGAATTTGAGCTCCTTTGCTGGAGAGGAAAGTTCTGGGGTTTGTTGGGGGAGAGAAGGCAGGGTAGGTTGGAAAAGGTTCTTAAAGCAGTTGCTTGTGTTAACTGTGAATGACAAAAATAAAATCATCTTCAATGTTTTGCACTACAGATTGGGGGTTGTCTTGATTATTTTCCTCCTCGATTAATTTCGCTTTGATGTCTGGAATGGAAATGAAACACAATTTGAGGCCTACAAGCTACGCTGGCAAGAAAACATCACTTCCTTGAATGTTGGCCGTAATTATTTTAAGCTGATTTAAATAGGTAATACTTGTTGACAAACAATAGATACAAATTTGACAGCTTTTGTCACTTATTATTTATTTATTTTTTCAAATGGCTCCTTTCGTGTTCCACAGATGAAAAACATAGGTTGTAAATGACATGAAGGAGAGTGAATTATTAATTTCTCTTTAACATTCTTTCCCTCCTGAAGACGTTTGAATTATTATTATTGAAAAAAAAGGCAAAATTACCAATCATTTTTGTTTAAAAACATTTACACGACCACTAGAGGGCACTGTTGTTCTTGATTATCAACCATCAATCAACAGGTGCAGTCGAATCGTTATTGACTCTCCTGAGCGTTATGGCTCAAAGCATATCTACAGATTAGCATGGGTGTTCATTTGAGGTCAAACGATAGATTGCATTCAAGGTTTTGCACTTTCCGTACAGTTCTGTAAGATTCAGTATATGTCCTATTCGAGGGGGTAAAAAACTGTACACTAGCTTGCTGGTTTTAGCTGGTCTCCCCATTTGGTCAGTTGGTTTTTAAAGTGCTTTGAGTACATTACAGCAGGTAAGTCTGGAAAACCATCAATCAACAAGTGCAAGTCGAATCGTTATTGACTGCTGAGCGTTATGGCTCAAAGCATATCTACAGATTAGCATGGGTGTTCATTTGAGGTCAAACGATAGATTGCATTCAAGGTTTTGCACTTTCCGTACAGTTCTGTAAGATTCAGTATATGTCCTATTCGAGGGGGTAAAAAACTGTGTACACTAGCTTGCTGGTTTTAGCTGGTCTCCCCATTTGGTCAGTTGGTTTTTAAAGTGCTTTGAGTACATTACAGCAGGTAAGTCTGGAACTGATGACACTACTAATCGATCTTTGCCATTTTAGATCAGCAAATAGGGTTACATATGTTTTTTCTCGCCAGATTTTTATTTTAATTATTTATCTACAAAATAAGTAATTTTTATATACTAAGCTCGATGTCAAAATATGATATATTAGTGAAGTCTGTGAACCGAATCGAGTTCAGACAGCTTATATTTTATGTAGCCTAGATAGTGACCTAAACTTATGACACATATGGTGCAATTATTCCGTCCCTGCGCGTCTTGTTGAAATTCAGTGGCAGAGCGAAACACGACGAGAGCTGCTACAACTGAGAAAGTAAGATTAGTTTATCAAACGTGTGCATATGTAGGACTATTTCATGACTGAGTCAAAAAAAAAAAATCTTGTTTAATTTAGCAGTACTCTGAGGGGTCAGGGAAACTGATGCAGAATAATTGGACGCAGAGGGAATCCATACCAATTTGTGATTTCAGAATCTACTTGAGAAATTAGATGTCAGTGCAAATATGAAATTGCTCCTCAATGTTTTCAAAGATTGTATGAAATTTTAAGTATAAATCTTACGTATTCACAGCAAAGGGATTTCTCTCTTTGCCAACTTGAAATGCAACCCAGTGAAATTGTCAGGACACAGGAGGCACGCCGTGGAGTTAAAGCTGTGCCATGCAGTCATGATTGGGCTATAAAGAGTCTTATTTTTATTTCATTATTTCTCCGTTTTCTCTTGAAAGTGCTGTAGATTCCAAAAAAGCAAGATGGAGGAAGAGATAAAAGGCTGCTGATGTCAGAACTAATCAGGAGAGTTAAAACTGTTATTATATGATCTGGGACTGGTGTAAAAAATCTTTTGAAAATACCTGTCTCCTGTTTCAAACACACCAGCAAATTCGCCATTTTTTTATTTTTTATTTTTTTGCAGATATATCTAAATATGGACAGAATTATTGTTTAACTTTTTATATTTTAATTACGTTACCCATGTGATTTTGTTAAAGGGTTCACCCAAAAATGGAAATTATGTAATTAATTAATCACCCTCATGTTGTTTCAAACCCGTAAGACCTTCGTTCATCTTCGGAACAAAAATTAAGATATTTTTGATGGAATCTGAGAGCTGTCTGACCCTGCATAGACAGCAACGCAACTGAAACTTACTTGTCCCAAAGTTGAGTGTGCACACTTCGAAGGCCAGGCCTCCGAAGTGCACGAAGGGCCCTCCGAAGTGCATGAAGGATGCTCCGCCTTTGCAGGATTTCCTAATTGGGACACCATAGTAGAGACCTGGGCTGCGTTCAGCCCCTACAAAAATGGTGCAAAACGTTTTTTAAACTGAAACGGTGGTGCATTGATTGAACACCCTGTTCTGATGACGCAAGAGTTGCAACTATGGCAGCTGAGAAGGCCATTCTTTGTGTTCTTTTTGAAGAATTTTCGGAGCCTGATGAAATCAGTATAAATACGTGTTTAATACCGCAAAATACGCTCGATGGTACAGTCACTGCCCTTGCCCTCCAGAATAAATAATTTCCATTTTTGGGTGAACTAAACCTTTAAGGCGCTGCGGTCACATTAACCGTTGTTTGTCGAATTTTCACAAGCGACAATCATTTCAATCCATCCAATTGGAAATTTAAGGCTTACTTGTCCCAAAGTTGAGTGTGCACACTTCGAAGGCCAGGCCTCCGAAGTGAGCTTGCCCCTGCCCAATGCAACAACAGGGAGCGGCGCGGGACAACTCTTGATGGGTTTGATTCGCGGGACTCCTGCAAAATAGAAATTATCTAAACATAAAATGTTTAAAACATATAAATTTTTATTTGTGTGTTACACAAAAGCAAAAAGAACAACTAATAACATTAAAATAGCTAGGCAAGGGAAGCCCTGACAGTGCTGCTGGATCTTCTGAGAAGTGAACGTCAACAGTGATGGGGTGCCACAATCCAGACCCTGGTGTTTCTTTTCTGTCTGGCCAGTGGTACATCATACAGAGTGGTCTCCAGAGTGTTTGACATGGCTCGTTCCACTGTCACCGCATTGTCCTCCGAGTCGCTGAGGAGGTGTTGGCCATTCACCAAGCGATTTACCTGAAGACCTGAAGATTTAGCTTCACCAAGAGATTTATCTGAAGACCCCAGAACTCATGGGCTGGGCTCAAAATGTTGTTCCCTTTCAAGGGAACTTCGAACTGCATCCTCTAGGGGTCGCTATGGGGAACGCCTCGTCGTGACCCGTGTCTGAAGCATACATTGAAAAAACACCAACAACACGTTGGCCGGCGACAACCCATGACATCACTACCGGTGCGATTATAGTATAAATAGGTGCCGGGAGAACATGTCATTCTCTTCTTCGTCTTCACTGACCGTTTTGTTTGAAGCGTGCATTCCAAAAAGCAAAGTAAGAGCTTTTTCTTTCCTACTATGGCGAGCACTAGCGAAGCGTTTAGAAAGTGTGTACATCCGTG
>NW_015631742.1:94199-110680 GCF_001515625.1 Sinocyclocheilus rhinocerous
AATGAAAAACTGTAATGTACCCATTTTTTTTCCCACTGCTTTCTCTTGCCTAATAAATCATGTATTTGTTAAGCATTCTCTCAAGAAGAGAAAACAGTCTCTCCATTCTCTCTTTGCTCTCCCGTGCTCTTCTCTCCTCTGTCTCTCTCTGGAGTTTGATATCCTCCCTGAGTAGCTCCACCAGCTTCCACTCACTCCCTCACCTGTCCCAGGACACTTGCAATCCTAAGGCAGAGCAAATAAACCATGCCTGTTAACAACAACAGCACAATGAATTTCAGCTAAAATGTGTCTATTAACTTGCTTTCTTTGTATTTTTTAAGTCTTTCCCCAGCAGGCTCATTTTCTCCAGAATAGTCCTAAAACAAGAGAAAATGGGAACACTTACGAAAAATATAAAGACAGGTTTGCAGTCTTAACATTAGAAAATACGACACAGCAGGACATGCATACAAAATACTAAAGGTAATTTAGTACGGAAGCTTTAAGGTAATATCCAGGTATGAATATCAAGTAATTTAAACTCAAATCATCATTTAATATCCGCATATTTATTTATTTGGTGAGAAGCTGCGTAATAAGCATTATGTCTTACACACAGTAACATTTTTGAAGTATAGATATGTCATGGCATGATGTGACTTGTGACTGCCCACCCATCTTAATTGAACCTTTCAATTCACCATTAAAGCATCGTTGTTCAAACACCTGTGATCGAAACATCACTGTCACTTTGACTAACTACTCCGTGACGGACACCTAATGACTTTTCATCGAAAGTTACAGAGAACCTGACAAACCACGCTCGAGTGCAGAAGCCCGGCTAAAACCTGCACAGGTGTTGAACCACAGCATGAAAAGGAGCAGAGAAAGATCCACTTTCTGAATAAATCAAGCAGAAGCAATATCCTGCATGTGTAGAGAGATGGACGGGAGCCCATGTAATATTAAAAGCGCCGTGTCTGGCAACGCAAGCGGTGCCACTTCTTTCATTGCTCCTGCTCCCTCCACTACCCGGCCACTGGCTCTTCTCTCAAGGTGACACTTCAAAGCACTAACGCAGACGTGGAAGGCCTGGCTGCCAGCATGGAGCCAACCCAACCCTCCTCCACCCCTATTCTCAAACAGGCGCTTGCTACCCCCGCTGGGCCAGGTCAACGCCAAGAATCCACACCGCTTGCCACTCGGGAACCCTTGTCAAAATCTACTTCGTATCCTTAATTAATAACACTCCTTTCCTATTGCAAACATGAGGGGAGAGAGAGTGCCCGTCTGGAGTCCACTGGCACTGTTCGTTACTGGAGTCTCAAATCCAACAAAGAGACGTGCTGGAAATGAAGGCGGTGTTACACCAATATCTGTTGGAATTTTGACAATGTTTTATTGCATTTGTGACCCTGTAATGCCAGTGTTTTTCTCACCTTTTTGTCTTTGTTTTTACTCAAGACGCCCCTCATTGAGACTCCCCAAGGGGTAATTTGTGAAGGTTCAAGGGGGTACGTTGGGTCTCCGAGCTGAAAAATGCAGCATACGGAGGTAAGGAAGGCATCAAGACACATCTGAATCCAATGTTCTTTCAACATGCCTTCAGTGGCAGCATACTGTCATTTGCTGTCTAATATATCCCAGAATCCTGTGCGTACAGTTCGGTGGAAGGAATGAAAATATAGAGTCCAAAGTTTTGCCTGTTTTTGGTCTGCTGAAAAGTCTTAAAAAACTTATGTTACAATGGCAGTGTATTTCACTTGTAGGGGATCATACTTGTTAAGCTATCAAATCAAATTCCATCACACATATATATTTCACCACCAAAAATGGAAAATTCTGTCATCATTTAAGGCCCAATTACTCTAAGAACAATAACTATATAGCGTTCACGCCAATGCACGATAAAGTTGTTTAGATGACAAAAAGATTTGTTCTCTGCTTAAATGCTCAAGCTTTTTAAAGTTGAATGTATTCTGGTTGGCTGTCAATGTTTTTATGGGTTAGTAGCTGAAAAACAATGTTCTGCAAGTGATTCCAACAATAACGTTCCTCTGTGCCATTATCATTATAGTTATGGTGTGAACTGAAGTTCCCTATTGTCATAGGATTTGAACGATTATTAAAATTTTTGTTATCGTTCTCAAAGTGGATCAACTTTGGGCCCAATTGACTTACATTGTATGGACAAAAACACACTGAGTAATATATTAATTTGTGTTCTATGGAAGATAGAAACTCATGCAGGTTTGGAATGACATGAAAGTAAGAGTAAATGATTGCAGAATTTTCATTTTTGAGAGTAAAAGGAAAACATTTTAGTGTTTTGTGTCAATGAAGGGGTAATTGAGCCCTACTGATGTGGCTGTGTACGTACCTTTAAATCAGTGTTTCCCAAACAATGAGATTGTGCTATGTTTGGATTCTTAGTTTGATCACAATCACCTACCATGCACACACAACCAGACAGTCACACACCGGCATCAGCTGGGTCCAACCATAATCACTTCTCAAATCTGAAGGGATAGTTTTACGAACACTGCCATGATCGATATTTGCCAATCCATCCTGCACTATCAGCCCAAATAAAAGGCATGGGTGTCAGACGGGGCTGCCGAAGCAGGTCGTAGGGAGGTCCTCTGTGCCTGTTTGATGTTTGTGCAGCGCTCATCAGTGTGTTGAGGCTTGTTCACCTCTGCTGTTGTGGAATCAGCAGGTCATCGCTGTCTCAACCCCGCGCAGTGCACTGCTGATTGCCTAGCAGTTGCTGCAAGATTGTTTTTCCACAGTTAGGGGATGTGTGTCCTGGCAGTAAGCTAGGCTTTGTTTTAATAGGGCCTCAACTCCAAACTCAAAGGTCACTGTACTGCTTGCTGCTCGCACAGGATTGTTTATGGACTTAGTTCACTGCAGTTTTCTGCCCATTAGCAGTGCAATGTGTAGCATGCCTGTTTCTGTAGTCTCACGGAAGATGTGTTTCTCAGTTGTCTTATTTCACAGTTACATGATAAAGTTTTAATATTGAACCACATCTAAACAAGTGTCCAATGCATAGCAAAAAGTTCATCATCTTAATGAAATATTCCATGATCAATGCAAATTAAGCAGGTTCAAGCCCACCTGTGGCATAATGTTGATTACCACTGACAATATGTGACCCTGGACCACAAAACCAGTCATAAGGGTAAGTTTTTTGAAATTGAGATTTATACATCATCTGAAAGCTGAATAAATAAGCTTTCCATTGATGTATGGTTTGTTACAATATTTGGCCGAGATACAACTATTTGAAAATCTGGAATCTGAGGGTGCAAAAAAAATCAAAATATTGAGAAAATCACCTTTAAAGTTGTCCAAATGAAGTTCGTAGCAATGCATATTACTAATCAAAAATTAAGCTTTGATATATTTACAGTAGGAAATTTACAAAATATCTTCATGGAACATGATCTTTACTTAATATCCTAATGATTTTTTGCATAAAAGAAAAATCGATAATTTTGACCCATACACTGTATTTTTGGCTATTGCTACAAATATACCCGTGCGACTTATGACTGGTTTTGTGGTCCAGGGTCACATATTGTCAACTCGTCCCTCAGTTAAAAACCCCCATAAATCTTACTATGAAAGTAAATCAGGCTGGTGTTTAAAAGTATGAATCTCATATTTTTGGTAAATATTTTTAAGGAATTGTTCATTATTCAAAAAATTGTTTATTATTTGAGCTATACATTTTCCTAAATCATCTTTTTTGAGGTCAGCAAAGCTTTTTAGGTGGATTAATTTCTGAGTTCCCAATGTAATTACTGGGTTATTTATGAATTTCAGACTGAGAAATGGGTTGGAATTATTTTCTGTGGTAATTAAGCCACAAATGCTGTCAACAAAGTATTTTGTTACAACTTATATTGTACTTGGATCATTCTTTGGATTTTCACCTCTCTTTGGATAATATGGTCTTAGTTTATATGTATAGGCTTAGTGATTAATTTCTTAGCAGGTGTATCAATCAAACAGAACCAGTGGCTTATGGGTTCTTTAAGGGCAGAAAATATTTAGCAGAGCTCAAAGTGGAAACATTAGTGCCCTACTTCCATCAGGTGCCAATGAGGCCAGTCCTCTACAGTCCCTAATGAGCTTTTGCTTTTGTTAAACTGAATGCCTGTGTTTGCCAGTGCAGACTAATATAGGAGGTCATAGACTCACGTGTCTGTATTTAAAGGGTGTTGTGCACAGCTGCCATTGGAAAACCAGAAAACGGTGCTCTTTGATCTATTTTTTCTTAAGAAAAATTAAGCTTTTAGTCCAAAGCAATGTATAGTCACTTTTTTCATGCCTTTTTTGCATTACATATTTATATCACACTTTGTGAGTATTTCAGAGGGTCATCTATAAAAATGGTATCATTTAAGGTTTTTAGATAGATATATAGATAGATAGATAGATAGTAGTATACATTTTCTACTGATTGTTCTCCGTATGACGATCACTGAGAATACTGTGCTGTTATTTAAATTCAGAATTATTTAGAATTGCGATCTCATAACTCTGCCTCTTATGTATCAGTCAAACGGTCTCTATTTATTATTAACTTTCTTTAAAAGAAATATTTTCATATAAACAAAATAAGGCTTTGTCTGTGCTCTTTACATTTAAAATTAGAGGCAACCACTGCATTTTAATCATGATCCAAAAAAATTTGCTGCAAATATGCAACATTAGCGGTTTTTAAATCTAAATTACATTGTATAATTTCGAAATTTGAAGCAAAAACAGAATGGTTACAGTTGATCGTTACATCTCTAGAAACAGGTAACATGTTTCGGAGCTTGGCAATGTGTCTAAGATGGAAGAATGCTGTTTTTGTAACATGGGAAATATGATTTTCAAAAGACAAGTTGCTATCGAATATAACACCCAGATTTTTGACTGTAGAGGAAGTAACATCTTTTAAAAAGCATCATATGACCCCTTTAAGGGTTAAATGCCCAATGCAATGAGAACAGACTCTGTTATTTAGTCAAATGTCTAGCCATGCAAGACTAGACCTGCACAATCATAACTTAATATTATATTCATATTATATATTATATCCTTACTTTTTGCATTAATATAGCATCTTAGATTTTGTCTGCATTTTTAGCAGACAAAGAGATTCCGTCTTTGTGGAGACGGCTAGGACGTGAGGTGGGTTGATTGATTCATGGCCTGCCGTTGATCAGAGGGAAGCCATAGATTTATTAGTAGGCTTGACGACAAAGGGAGGAAGAGAGTCTGCATATGTTAATCCGCTGGCTGAACGATGATCAAAGCTAAAACATGCTGGGCCCCACTGAACGCCCCAGGGCAAACCATGCTCTCCAGCAGTCTACTCAAAAGTACAGGAGAGGAGTAAACAGATTTAAAAAATCAATATACCGTGTTTGGGACTTTGCTAGATGTATGGCTCCAAGGGAGCTGGCCTTTAAATGCATACTGTAAAATTGTATCAGAAAAGTCAAGTTCAAGCTCTGAAAACCAGTATAAGACTGTAAATAATTGCAAATAGATAGAACACTGTTTGTTGACTGCGTTGGTTGGCACAGCAGGTTTCATTAAAGTATTATTTACAGTGTTGCTTTTTTGCAAGAAAATTAATGCTTTTATTTAGCAAGTACACATCAAATTGATTAAAAGTGACGGTAAAGGCATTAATAACATTACAAAAGAGTTCTATTTTAAACAAATGCTGCTCTTTTGAACTTTTTACTCATCAAAGAATACTGAAAAAAATGTCATGATTTGCACAGAACTGTTTTTAACATTGATAATAATAAGAAACTTTTCTTGAGCACCAAAGCAGTATATTACAGTAATTTCTGAAGGATCATGTGGCACTGAAGACTTGAGTAATGGCTGCTGAAAATTCAGCTTTGCCATCACAGAAATAAGTTACATTTTATATTATGTTACATTATATATTAAATTACAAAACAGTTATTTTGTGTTGTAATAATATTTCAAGACCCCAAACTTTAGTATGGTAGTGTGTGTTATATTCATAAATCCAAAATGTATCCAAATATGTTTGGCTCACATGATGCTGCTGATGGAAGCAGGTTGGGCATCAGTTGCTGAGCGTCAGGAGCTCTTCTTGTAGTTGCTGCACTCATGACTGCACAGTAAAATCTTCAGCTCATCTCCAGTTTTATTCTTGGCGTGTGAAGCATTTCTTTGATAGCAACTGGTCTGGATTTCAAAGCACAAGTGAACGATGTGTCTACTCGCACTGTCAGACCCTGAATCCATTATATGTTCTTCACCACCAGTATGATTCAACCCAGTTATGTGCGCACACCTGTATTCTCTATGGCCCTCACTCTCCAGAGTTATGGCTCCCAGAGGATCAGCTGTCACTTTCAGCTTCTACCTGCTCACTGCACTTAAACTTCCACTTTGTCATGCTTGCTAGGACTCCTTAACAGCTCTGTTGTCTGAGACTATTCTTGTCATAAATATGTAATTAATTACTCTCAATTAAGGGTGTTCTGCAGATTATCAAGGGTGGTTAGCGTCTCTCTTAAGTGTCACTTCCTTTGAATTTGTTTTTGTTGTTGCTGCAGCTGAATAAAGAAAATGTTGATTTTCATTTCTCTTTCATGAAAAATTCTGTCAATTGTTTTGAAAGGACATATGAAATGACTTTTCCCCCCTTAGCTTGGCGTCTTTTAACTTCCTGCTTTTTAAGATGAGTGACTTGCAGTTATTATTTTTGTTTAATCTGCTAATAGATGTTTATCCCCTCAGGCTAATGTTTGAAAGTAGCTATCAGTTTTACTTATTTATTATGTACTTAATCTACATAAACGGCATGGAACTCCACCAGGACGTTCATGAGTACTCTTTCTGTTCCTTTTCCAGCTGTGGGTTTGAAACAAAGCAGGTCCATATTTTAAGAAAGCGGTTTTGCAGGCACCTGTCATGAACTCAGCTTCGCGTGATTGGCAGCTAACAGGATGTGATGCGTTCCTGCAGGATGACTGGCAGATCACTTCAGAGCTTCTGAGTGGAGACGATGTTTACTTAGAGGGCTATTAGTATGCTGTTGAATCACAGTGTGGAAGATCTTTCTGAACACCCCCTCCACAATTTTGTGAGACTACAGGTTTGTTCTGCTTTATCTGTCATCATCTTTTCCTTAAAGAGATAGTTTAACTAAAAAATTATGAAAATTCTGTCATCATTTACTCACCCTTGTGATTTTCTTTCTTCTGCAGATCACAAAAAAAAAAGAGATTTTTACTTTTTATTATGTCCATACAATGAAAGTCGATGAGGTCCAGTGTTGTTTTGAATCGCATTGACTTTCTTTGTCTGGACAAAAACTGTTGAAACATTCTTGAAATGTTCTATATTAAGAAAAAAAAGTAATGCGAGTTTGGATTGACACGAGGGTAAGTGAATGATCTTAATTTTGCTTGAACTATCGCTTTTAATGACACACAGATCGTAAAAATAAATTGTAAAAATAATTGAAGTAATAAAAAAACAAAAATGTAATTGAAAAATTTTGATTAGAAATTAGTTATAGCAGTTTTTATGTCCTAATAACCAATGACAGAGGAGTTACACAAGTTATCAGACAATAAATATTCTTAAACAGAATTAAAGTGAAAAGTGATGTGACGTGTAGTATTGTATCCCATACTCGGAATTTGTGCTCTGCATTTCACCCATCCAAGTGCGCACACACACAGCAGTGAGTAGTGAACAAACACACACACACACACACAGACATCGTGAACACACACCTGGAGCAGTGGGCAGCCATTTTTGCTGCAGCGCCCGAGGAGCATGTTCGGTGCCTTGCTCAAGGGTCTCACCTTAGTCGTGGTATTGAGGGTTGAAGAGAGTGCTGGTCATTCACTCCCTCTATCTAAAATCCCTGCTGGTACTGAGACTCAAACCCGCGACCTTTGGGTTACAAGTTCGAATCTCTAACCATTAGGCACAGTTTTTCATAGGATTTGAGTTTTCCATCTTTTTCTTACATGAAATAACAAAGGAGTTTCACTTGTATTACTCTGTGTTAAAAGGGTAGAAATTGATGAGAAATATCAACAGAAATGAGTAACTGCAGCTGATAAAAAATGAATGGGGTTGCTGAGATTGCCATTACTGTCGTGAATTTATCCCTCATTACTGGCCTGTGATAAAAGTGCTATTGCATTTATACACCCCTGCCACTGGTACCCACAATGCTTTGATGTAGTGAAGGCCTGTTACCCCTCAGTGATACTCCTGAATCCATTTATTTATTTATATGTTTCTGGAAAAGAAGAAGTGTAGAGACATTTCAGCAGCCAAGCTCAACTTCAACTTCAAGCAATAAGTTGAAAGGGCCCATCACAGCTGAAAATAGCTAAAACCATGCTTATGCTCAGCGTTAGTATTCAAATATCTTCTAAACATCCTGACTGAATAGTCAACAGCATAACATGTTATCTGTTGCTTGGCTATTGAGATTATAATAAGAATATTTTACCTGCTACAAAGCCTCCGTGGTATCCTTTCTCCTTTTCCCAATGTTGCCTGTTCAGAGCTTGGCTTTTCTACCCCATCTATCTCTCTCCCTCTTTTCCCCTTCATGTCAGAACAAATGCTTATTTATACTGCCATGGAAAACAGCTGTTTGGAGGCACCAGTCGACTGGGTGACAAAAACAGTCTGAATGTGTAATGAGAAGAACACGGCAGCTTGTCTCCACACTCTGCGGGACGCCTCACTCTGCAAAACAAATAAAGGCAACAAAACGAACGGAAACGATGTTGGAAAGTGCTGTGGCAAAGTTTAATGTGCTCTCTAATTACATTTAGCCACAGTAGCAGATAAGAGTACATGGATGCAGAGTGAAAGGGTTGGGGGGTGAATCAGCGGTTGTTCGCTGCCGCCTCATTCGGCGGTGGAGGTCAGCGAAAGGTATTTGTTTCCAATCGAGGCCCATTGCAGCAGAAGATATCTGACAACAGCATGGGAAATCAGTGTAGTCAAGCGTATGCTGTGCTTGATTGTTCTACGCAGGCTTTGCCGTATTTGCTGGTAATTGGGAGTGCAACCGGTCCGCTGCTGTAATTAGTGCGAGCGCTGCCTGATTACACTGCACGGATCACATTTGGACCACTCTGATTTCAGAGGATCTGTCAGTTATTTTCTTCTTTCTAATGTCATCCTTGTTTAAATTGCCATTTTAAAACTTTTAACACTTTCAAAATAAAAGAAAGCATAATATAAGAAATAAATAAAGCTTTATATATTGTTAAGGTAATATTTATTGACACCAGGTTCTACCATAGCACCAGGCATTTAATGTGTGGTCACATTAGTGAAATTTTAGCTACATTTCATGGGAAAAATAGGTCACATAAGTCACTTTAAAAGCAAGCAACTTTCTGTTGGTCAAGACAGCAAGTTCGTGTGACCGACATGAACACAAGCGGAATTTTAGAACTGTTCCACCCTCGTGTGAAATGCTGGATCTAGCAGGTTCCTGTTGAAATTACTTCAATTCATAGTTTTGGTCAATGCAGTGAATTCACGACCAACTTGAACATGAATCTATGTGGAGAACTTTTTTGTCTTCATGCGAAACTCCTTATCCTACTGAAATGACTGGATTTCACCGATGCAGTTTTGCCGAACAACAGTAAATTTTTTAAGTGCATGTTAGAGTTTAGTTATTTTTTGAAATGTAACATTTTTTGCTCCTGACTTGTCATTTAAAAAAAAGCACCTGGCCTTTTTAAAAAGGGAGAGGTGAAATGGTCCTTATGTTAAGTGATGCTACAGACAGTTTGATTCTCCCTTAAGAGGTCTGTTTATTTTATTCAAGTGATCTTTTGTGGCGGGTCCATGACGCATGGCTTTCTGTGCCAGAGTTACTCTTGAAACAAAGGCCTGGAGCGTGTCTTCTTCCAGCCGGACTCACCCCGGTGTCCTCACCATCTCCTGCATGGCACGAGAAGCCCTCTGGGAGATCCCTTGGTCGACACGACTTTAATAATGGAAAAAAAGCACATGGACCATGATTAGCTTATTAGGGTGAGGGTAACTAATTACCTAATTTTATTGTCAAAGGGGGCAGAAGGGGGCAACAACAGGGAAAGATCTGAATCAGATGGTCCCTGTGCAGCAAGAGGAACAGGGGGATGCCACAATGCTGGAACAGTCTCTCTCAACCTGTTGCAATGTGCCTCACGGCATCCCTCCCCCGTCCTGCTGTTCAGGTTCGTGTGACATCTGCTCCGAGACATTGCGTGTCCCCCCGTGAGACACGCCTCCCCTCCTCCTACCTCATGCAGATGTTGTGGTCCCCTGGTCTGGTGCAGGACTGCGGAACGCGCCAGGCCCGTTTGAAGTGTGATGAAACGGAATGGAGCGAGCCGCTCGGGGGCCTTGGGAGCTGGTTGAGGTGTGTGCGTGTTGAGGGGGTTTGTTGAAGGGCCAGTGAAACTGGCTCATTACAATATCACTCAGAACTGGAGCCGAGGGTTGAGTTGTTCCCCCTCTGCTGGTGCACGTCCCCACGGGACGGGATGGAGAGTTGTCTGGAGCCCACTACGAGTTTTGCTCTCTCTGCCTGTCTCCCTCAATTTTGTGCTCATTGTCTGTCTTGTCTCTTGCCCCATTTTCTTTAGATCTATTTTGCTGTGTTTTTCTGTCTAGACTGTTTTCTTAGACAGTCCAGGCCTGCATTGAGCACTCTGCTATGCTGAGTAAGAGTTTGAAGCAGTTTTAGTCAGATAAGCTCTGATGTAGCTGTTAAAACTAATGAAAGAAAGATAAGATTGCAAATATGAATTAATATAGAGAGCTATGTTTTCTAAATAAAATGTGATTGGTGTTTGCCTCTGCAAAATTGGCCATCTTAAAATTCACCCAGAAATGAAAATCTGCTGTAAATTTACTCACCCTCAGGCCATTCAAGATGTAGATAAGTTTGTTTCTTCATCAGAACAGATTTGGAGAAGTTTAGCATTACATCACTTGCTCACCAATGGATCCTCTGCAGTAATGAGAGTCCAAACAGATGATAAAAACATTCACAATAATCTAAATAATCCACACGACTCCAGTCCACCAATTAATGTCTAATTTCACTGAAGAAAGCATTATTATGGATTATGGACTCTTTATTTTGGCCAGAAGTGATGGTTTCATTCTTGGGGGAACTGTTCCTTTAATGCAATAGGTTGTCAAGCAATTGTCAAACATGTTGCAAGGCTGTTGCTAGGGTTTTCTGGGTGGTGGTTGCTTTCTAGCCTAAGTCAGAAGAGGCCAGTTTTAAGTCTTTATTATATGGTCCATATATATGGGTTGGCTAATGGCACACTTCTCAAGTCATGCAATTTAAGGGTATCATTTGATTTTGTAGCACAAGCAGTGCAAAAGCTGACATAGTGGTTTGGTCTTTGTTTAAACCTAAAAGTATGAGCAGTAGTAACTGATTATTAACAATAACTATTTTACCACTAAATGCATTGTATTTATTTGTTTTTCTGCTACACAAGTAACCAATTGTTGTTTTGTTTTAAAAAAGATAGAGACTCTTTATTCATTACCAATCCCTTTGAAAACACTTTATATCACTGCACAAATTTGGTATTTATACTATGATGCATTTAGATATATATGTGCTCATCTGTAAGCAACAGTAGATGACAAAAACATGATATATCAAAAACACGATCATTTTTATGTGCGTTCTACTTATGGTAAGCTTTAAGGATACAACGATTTTATTAATATTATAATTATCATATAAGTTAAGTCATGCATTAGTTTCCAACCTGCTAAGGTTTTCAGTATGGATGCCGCATTAGTGGGAAGGTAGGTGAAGTGCTGGAGGAGAGGTAAACTGTTAAAGATCAAAGTGAAAAACAAAAGCAAATTTCAAACGAGCCTCTTGAGCTTGGCAACAAACTTTTCGTTCCTCTGATAATATTAGATCTATAAATGTTTCCTTTATTTATTTATTTACTTATTTATTTTTCAAATTATTCATTGCAATAATAATTTGGCCCTAACAAGCACTTGTGGGAGACGGCTTTCTTTCGCATCTTTCTTTCACCGCACTATAGTGCAGGGAGCTGTGGGATTTAGGGAACTATTAGAGAGATTTTTTTTATTTGTTGCTAATGAATGCTATGCATGCTATTTTTTGCTCTTTTTGTATACTTGTTTGCGGTAACTGGAGATGGAATGCAGTGTCAGAGAATTACAGGCTATTTCTTTTGATTTAAGGTTCTTTTGATTTAACCCCTTCTCTTGCCACCTCTATATCCCAATACTTTGTATGTTTACCTCTCTTTTGATTAGTTTGTGTGTGTGCATATATATATATATATATATATATATATATATATATATATATATATATATATATATATATATATATATATATATATATATATATATATATATATATATATATATATATATATATATATATATATATATATATATATATATATATATATATATATATATATATATATATATATATATATATATATATATATATATATATATATATATATATATATATATATATATATATATATATATAGATAGATAGATAGATATAGATTTTTCTCTCTCAAAACGTATTCTAATGGATAGTAGGATACCCTCCTCAGGTGTTTGCAAGCATCTATTTTGCACTAGGTGAAAACTATGCGTTCTAATTTTCACGGTTAATAAATCTTTATTTGAAAATGCTATCAAAACATTTCTTATTTAATATGAAGTAGAACTGTTAAGTCATTTTTTTGAACCTTTTAGTTTTGACTTCCATTTCACGTCCATCCGTAATTCACACTCCGGTTTTGAAATACAGCAAACTACTAACTAACTTATATAGAAATTTACACCATTTCTAGTTTGTGAATGTTGAATAGAGATTCCACTTGTTGCATTGTGTCGATTTACAGGCACACAATGACCTCATGTCATCTGAATAGTTGAGCATTGTCCCAGTCATCTCTGCTTTCTGAGTTTAGTGGTGACTGGAGTCCACCCATAACAATACGGTCAGATTGTTGTTTCGACGTTAACTTGCATACGTTAAAAAGACTTGCGCATAAAGAGAACTCTGTGAATGTGGGCTGATAATGACCTCCCCACTGAATCCGGAGCAGCGTTCCCCAGATGTCCCGCTGAGCAGTGCTCGGAGACTTTGATGTTTGCAACGATGCATCTCTTTTTGTAAATATGTACGTTATTGAGAGATGGAACACTGTTGTTATCGGTTTTATGAAGAGTCTTATACAGGCCTTATGCATGTTTGAATATTAGAATAGATGGTATGGTTTTCCCATTTTCAGCCATGCCAGAGGCTTCGATCTCCAGCCTGGTCAAGTATAGGTAGTCTCAACTCATCTACTATGATTGCCCTTGGCTGGTAAGAGGAGAAGTGAAAACAAAGATGTCATTTTGAATCTACACTGACAGCCCAGCTGTCATCAAAAGCACCAATTTTCCATATTGGTGGCAAACCATTGCAAAGTTTGGTAGCCATTTCAAAATGGTACTGGTTGTCAACATAATGTATTTCATTATGTGTTCAGATAAAAATACCCATAGTATTTGATATTTATAGAGATAACTACTTCAGTCAAATGACTGTTACAACTTATTGCATTGTCTTCAAAGTTCCTGTGTATTTGTTATCGCAAATTATTATTTACCAGATCCAGGCTGCTTCTTTAGGAGTTGCCGTGTGAAGGTTAAGGCTTTTGGGAGCCCCTCCCCTCAACCCCAAGTGTTTGACAGCCCACCTGAGTGCTGTGCATGGCCTGCCCAAGGCAAGACCACAGGCGACGTATCTCTCCTGTGGGCATCCTTCAGGATCCTCCATACCTCACATAGCCCATTATAGCACCCCTCTCTCCCTCCCACCGTCTGCTTGTAGAAGGGATGGAGAAGATTCATTTGGGGGTGTCCTCAGGCATCCAGGTTTTCAGGTGCCACCCCGTGCCACCGCCACAACGGTAAATGACTATTTTTGGAGTGCAAATCTAAACTATGTGACTTTCCACTCACTGCACTAATGCACCATGACTGCTGGGCTTTCTAAGGGAGGAAGATGGGGAGGGAAGGTGTACCTTTGGTTAACGGCAAGACACGTATACCAGACTGCTGCTTTACCACAATCCACCCCACTACATTTCTTGCTGTGTTTTTTTTCCCCCCCCTCTATCTTTGTGTCTGAGTCTTGGCTATCAACATTAATGAGACATTCTTCAGCTGGCCGGATTCACAAAGGAAAGGTGAGGAGGAAACGATATGGTATTCTGGAAACTCTCTGACTTTCTGCCTATTTGAGTCTTTTTGATATAAATGAAACCCGGAGAGCGGGATGGACGCTGCATATGAAATAGGCCCCTGCATCGTTTGCCCTGTAGAAATATCAGGAGAGAGCAAAACTGTGTATGAATCGTGTTGTGCATGCACTTTGCTAATGCGAGGTTCCAGAGTTGGCGGAATTGCGGTAATAGTTCAATTCATAATTAATCGTATCTGATTTGCCTGATTGCCTTTTAGCAGTAAGGGATTAACTTTATCTGCAAAGAGATAAAAAAAAAACTGTTAAGTATTTATGATCCTTGATATAACTATAAACGGCAAAAAGCCATCTCCTTGAATATTGATTGTCGCTAATTAAAAATTCATGTTGATAAGAAAGTCATCAGTCTCCCAACCTCCTCAATATTTTTGCCTACTTAAAGTTGTCTCTTTGCTTGGGGTTCAGACTAGCAACTAGCAGCGGAGAGCTTAACAAGGCGCTCATTAGTTCTCATTTGGATGCACATTCGTGCTAACCCTTAAAGGGTAGCTGTTTAATTTCTTCAATGAATTTTGATGCAAATAAAAGTGTGAGAGTCAGAGAAAAAGGTAACAGATAACTATTGTTGTTTCTCCCAGATTGTTCCAGGTAACGTTTAACTTAAGATCTATGGACAGGATCTGTGGGCATGCTGTCGACAACCCCTGAAAATTTTGACTTGTCCTTCAGTTAAAAAAAAGAAAAGAAAAACATGTTTACAGTAATACTTAATATGGATGCCTAGCGGGCGAGTGTGCAGCACTGCGAATAAATAAAATATGCAACTATAACACTGTTTTGAAAGAGTAACCAAAGCACTTTAGCACATTACACATGTTAGCATTAGACTGGTGTGAAAGAACTGCTTACCGACCTTGCCTGTGTAAAGCTATATCAAATATTTACACTCAAAAAAAGTAAACCCAGTTCCTTTCAGTTGGCATCATGGAAGTGAATAACTATCCGTAAAGCACTGTTTACATGAAGCATCTGAATTCATACAAATAGAAAAGTAGTCCCTCTTAAAAATAATGATTTATGCAACTTTATGGCTCAAATAACAAACATTTTTGGATGCAGAATTCATGTAAGTGCTTTAAAAAAAATAGGAGCTACACATTTTTGAAGTTAAACCCCATGAAACACTGGTCTGCTAGAATAGAAGATTGTACTTGTAATTGCAGAGGCGGACAGTAGTATTTTTACTTTACTCAAGTAAATTTAAAAAGTAACTAGTTTATCAGAGTGTCTTTCTTTGGAAAACTTTACTTCACTACATTCCAAAGCATAATGTCATACTTTTTACTGCACTTCATTTCATAAATAAAAGTTGTTGTTCGTTTTACCTTTAATACTTAAGAACATTAAAAATGTAGTACTTTCTTGTACTCAAGTAAATCTTTGAATTACTTTTACTTGAGTAAAAGTAAGAAAGTAATATATTTCTAATGTAATTAAGTATTAAATTATATTTAATATGAAACAATAATACAATATTATGCTTTGGAATGTTGTGAAGTACAGTTTTCTAAAGAAAAACACTCTGATAAAGTACAGACACCCGAAAAGTACTTTTACAGCAGAGTAAAATACTTCACTACTGTCCGCCTCTGTGTATTTGTATAAAGAAGTTGTATTTAACCTGAAATCTTCCTTTAGATTCATTCCTGTGATCCGTCATAGAGATTAAGTGATGATGGCTGCTATAGTGATCATTGTTCCATATTTAAAAGCTATTATATGAACATTTTCATACTCTTTTATTTCACTACTGACACCCAAAATTAAAGCCATTCTCTAAAAAAATGAAAATTCTGTCATTTATGCACCCTTGTGTCATTGCAAACCTGTTTGACTTACTTTCCTCTGTGGAACATTAAAGGGGTCATATGATGCGATTTCAATTTTTCCTTTCTCTTTGGAGTGTTACAAGCTCTTGGTGCATAAAGAAGATCTGTAAAGTTGCAAACACTAAAGTCTCAAAACCAAAGAGATATTCTTTATAAAAGTTAAGAGTTAACCACGCCTACCTAAAATGGCTCGTTCTAACACGCGAAACTACTTTGTTTGGTCTTCCAAAAGAGGACACGACTACAAATCAGTGGTTAAGTTGTATTTACAACACTGTTCC
>NW_015631742.1:111024-134305 GCF_001515625.1 Sinocyclocheilus rhinocerous
CACTCTTGAGGTATTCGGCCAATCACAACGTATTGGATAGCTGGCCAATCACAGCATACCTCGCTTTTTCAGACCGATGAGTTTTGTAAAAATCGACGCGTTTCAAAAAGGCGGGGCATAGAGGAGAAACAATAATGTACAGTATGTGGAAAATAATGTGTTTTTTTTACTTTAAACCGCATAAACACATTTCATTACACCAAATACACAAAATAATGTTCTTTTTAGCAGCATCATATGACCCCTTTAAATACTAATGTTTAAACTGTTTTTGTTCATACACAGAAAGTCAAAACAACACTTTTATTGAATAGATCAACACTTTATTGTATAGACCCACAAAAAAAAAAAAAAAAATTTTACAAAACAGCTTTGACAGGTTTGGAAAAACGTCAAATTGAGTAAATGATGACAGAATTTTCATTTATCCCTTTAATAAACACTTTCATTTCAAAGTAACAGTATTCAATTCATATTAAAGGATATGCTAGATTGTTGGAGCTGTGGTATAGTCATTGATAATTTTGATAATAAGAAGTCAACGTCAATAAAAGTTGCAATAGTTTAAAAGTCTTGGAAAAGGTTCAGTAGCTGCTGTGTAAAGTCGAAAGTTGTAAACTGGAACAGAGGAAACTTCTCTTCAGAGCTTTGCCCTTTTAGCAGACAGAGATTAGTCGCCACACTCTTCACGACTCTGGATAAGTCAGCATGCTTTATCGCAGACTGTGGATTTATCCAGCAGTGCTTAAAGTCAAGTTGTTTACATGCACTTCATATTATAGATTTACTATATCTGTCATAAAACAGGTGTAAGCTGGACCATTAGAGAAGTTTCTGTTGGATACAACTCTCTCTCCGAATGACAAGTGATTTTTCTTTCCACACTGAAGGTGAAAGTACTGCACAACATGATACAATCACAGCCAATCAGGAGATATTTTATGTGAAATGTGGTTATGTGGAGTGGAATATTGGGCTAGTGAGATTTCATTGTGGGTGAGGCTACCCACTGAGTCATGTGAAGCATTAATATGATTAGGTAAAATAAGACAACTGATGTTTTTATTATCTTAACTCAGTAATAATTTGTTCAGATATATTAAGGCATGGAAGCTAAGTGTCTTTCCTAATATAGCACAGCATGTTAGATATCATGGAACTTCCTGCCTACTTGTCACATTAGATTACTCAGTCTGTCCCAGTGTTTTGGAAATGTTTAGTTCTGCCATATTAACTGGGCAAATGAGTTAAAAGCTTCTTCTTAGACATAGACAACACCTTTTCATCATAACGTCCTTTGGTTTGGGTCTCTTATGGATGTGGTTAAAGAAACGCAGGTGTCAGTTTAAAGATTTTTTTTCTTGAGAATTCTATATGACCATCATAAAAATACCCTTCAAAAGTTTGGGGTCAGTAAGAAATTAATACTTGTATTCAGCATTTTCATTGATCAAAGTGACAATGAAGACATTTATAATGTTACAAAAGATTTAATTTCAAATCCTGCTCTTTTTAACTTCCTATTCATCAAAAGGATTCTTAAAGTTTTTGATAATAAGAAAAAATGTTTCTTAAGCAGCAATTCAGCGTATTAGAATGATTTCTGAAGTATCATGAGACACCTGAGACACAAACAAATGAAGTAATGGCTACTGAAAATTCAGCTATGCCATCATAGGAATAAATTGCATTTCAAAATACATTAAAATAGAAACAGTTATTTTAAATTAATTAATATGTTACTGTATTACTGTTTTGCCAGTAGGCTTTTTAGCTGCTTTTGTAGCCACATGTCAGACAAAAGAATAAATGGGGTATTTTTATATAGACCAACATCTAAGCTTAGTCTCTTTTGAAAAGAACCAGTCCCCACTAATCACATTTGTTTGGGAGCATATAGCATTATCAACACAGTAATTTCATATTCTGTGAAAAAGTATGTTTGGTGGAAGTTAGAGTATAGTCAATCTGGATGCATGTATTCACTTTTATCAGGGCCTCTTTGTTTGGCTCATTGCTCTCGCTTTCTGTATTAATGAGTGTGTTTTGCTCTGTGCATTTGCTGCTGTTTGGATTTGTTTGTCTCAGTTTGTTAGGGGTTTAAAAGGCTGGAAATAGCTCACCCCTCCCCCACCCTACCAAATATGGCCAAACATGCTGCCAACCAGGATATTGTTTTTCCTCATGACTGTTCTAGTTTATGAGAACTTGTTCCCACACCTCAAAGCATTTGCTAAGGCCTGCTAATTGACTGTAATGCCTGATGTTGGCTTGAGAGCCAGCAAGCATCAACTTGGACAGTGTACATGCAATTATAGTGGCTAACACTGGTCACAACTGGTGTCTTAGCATTTAATTAGTTCTCTCTTTGCAAAATTGTGGCCCGCTTAGCATCTTCAACTGAGAGTAAACAGACTTAAGCGGTCCTGAAGGGGGCCATAGACTTTATGCTTCCACGGGGGTTCAGGAATAACGTACCGCAAAAACCTGTGAGTGCTGCTTATGAAATAATAATATGTCGGGTATGAACATGCAACTGAAATTTGCACATGAAAATATTTGAGTCTTATATACCGCCTATGACGATGATCTTGGTGAAAAGTTAACATGCAAATAGACCCCCCTTGTCTTCTCTCATTTGAGAGCAGTAGGTCCATTGTCTGGATTATATAGTTTATTTTGTTTATTTTTCTAAAACAATTAAAGCAGTTGGTTATGCATTTCATAATTTGTCTTTCAGGAGAATTACTCTAATGTAGTCTGTTTGAAGATGCTCTTAAGACAGGATCCCAAGTGAAAGGAAGGTAGACACTTTGTGCAGCAAAAGGATAGTGAGACTAATTGCAATTAATCTAATCAGGAATTCTGTGCATGTCAGTGTTTATTCTTCAGTGTAAACCATTTCATGCTGATTTTAAGTGTAAATGCAGGGACATGTACTGCATATGGCCCTATTCTTACCTCAGCCCAATGTTTTGCCATTACCTTAAAGGGATACTATACCAAAAATTGAAGGCTTTGTTATTATTAAATGTACTCACCCTCAAGTTGTTCCAAATCTGATTTTCTTTCTTCTGTGGAACATAAAAGTTGAATGTGTAAAATGACGTTGCAGTTATTTCTGCCAAGACATAATGCAGGTTGTAGAGTTTCATTCTACACTGACTTCAGGTGGAACTAATGTTCCGTTGACATTAGAGAAACCTAGTTCTTGTGGTTGGCTGTTTTTGACCAATCAGCATCTTCTATTCACACTCAAAGCTCTTGTTCATCTTTTTGCTGTTTTTTTTTTTAATGCACTTTCACCCAACATGGGCCACCCTCTGTTCTTTTTCTTTCCCTCGAATGTCACTGCGCCTTCCCAGTGCATTCTGAGGCCTTTCACAATGAAAGAGGTATGAGGGGGACGCGCCAGGACGGTAGACCCTCATTCCGTATTTCTCTTTCTCTTTTCTCCTACCCCCTCCATACTGCGCTCTCGCTCTCTCTCCATCCTCTACCTTGGCCCTCCCTCATTTTTCCCCCCTCTGTCAAAGTCAGTTACAGACGGAAGATCTCTCCTTCTTAAATAATTCACAGGTTGATTAATAGACTCACAAGGGTATAATTAGACAGGGGAGAGACAGTGGCTACTGTAACCAGTACAGTGCTTAGGGGAATTAGAGAGTGGGATTAATAAGCTTGCGCCCTCAGTCACGGCCGGTTAGTTAAAGCAAATGCCGTTGGCCTCCTGAGAGAGCGCGGGCCGGCCGAGGGTGCCAATCACAGCTGTACCCAGGGCTTTCCTGTGTTCTGTTTGCCGCAAGCTACTTTTTATTAATTTAATAAACATCCCGCAGAGAGCGGTGAGCTTCAGCCACCGACAGCAGCGATGCTCAGGTCCTAATGAAAGGAGCTTACTTTAACCCGACTCACATAAAGGAGACAACGGCAACAAACGTACCCACACAACCTTTGACAGACACAAACAGACTCTTTAACATCTCGTGTAGCAGAATGATGTGGGCCGGGACACACTCAGTCTTATTTATTTATCAAATACCTCACTCATTAGTATTCTGGGATTGGCAGGCACTTTGCAGGGGCCAACGGAGAACACCTTGCAGTCGAAAAATAATGATGAGCTTACTTTAAAAGCGGCTTCTTCCGGCCCTAGTCGGCTTAGCATGGACGGTAGCAGCAACGGTAGTCATTAAACGTGCCCTCTTCCTCTCAGCTTATCAGTATACACAGAGCAACATGGTAAAAAATGCTCTAACCATTACCATAATTCCTGGATAACGGGGACAAGAGAGCCTAGATGTCAAACACTGGAAAGTGTAAATTCCCCGTAATAGAAATTTCACTTCGTTTGCCTTCATTTCTCTCCCTCTCTATGTTCCCTCCTGTTCCCTACCCTCTTTATTCTGTACCGCTACATATATTCATGAATTCATGTTTGTGATGAAAACTTATGCGGATTGAGGGGGGAAAAAAAACAAACATAAAGTGTATTTTGACGAGGATCTGCCTCGTTTCAGTGCCAGAGAGCTGCACCAGCTTCAGTCCTCGGGGGACGCGCCAGGACGGTAGACCCTCATTCCGTATTTCTCTTTCTCTTTTCTCCTACCCCCTCCATACTGCGCTCTCGCTCTCTCTCCATCCTCTACCTTGGCCCTCCCTCATTTTTCCCCCCTCTGTCAAAGTCAGTTACAGACGGAAGATCTCTCCTTCTTAAATAATTCACAGGTTGATTAATAGACTCACAAGGGTATAATTAGACAGGGGAGAGACAGTGGCTACTGTAACCAGTACAGTGCTTAGGGGAATTAGAGAGTGGGATTAATAAGGAAACCGAGAATACTGCGAGTGTTCAGAAAATGTGTTGGTGGTTCAGGTTGGAGAGCAGAGCGGGTTGGAGATGGGGGGGAACGGAGGGGAGGGATGTGTGCTGTATGAAGCACTTTCTCCAGGAGCAGAGAGCCAACGCTTGTTTGATGTGGAAATTGGACAGTTTGAATCCGTCTCTTTAAATTTTTCACAAGTTACAGGGACCCCCTTGGTTTACCACACTTTTCTAAAGGAAATAAAATTAATATGGCTTTCCTTTTTACCGTCTTCCTTTTTTTGTGGCCCCTTTCTGAAATGTCTTATCCAGCTCTTTCCCCTTCTCTTTTCCTTTTTATTTACACTCGTAGATCTATAGGAGGAAGCAGAGCTGCTATCATCAGCATATAAACTCAGTGGCGTCGCCTCTAAAACAGGATTGGGCTGCTTTTGTATTCTGAAAGGGATGAGTTTTGTTGTGCGAGATTGGCATTCGTTGCGAAAATCCACCAGACAGATCTCTGCTTCAAATGTAAACCGCTTCTTATCCCTTCGCCTGCACAAACCAAATCAGAAATGAAACAAAATGCATCAACACCGAATCCAAAAACACATTTCAGAGACGTTTCTGTTCACCCTTCAGCAAGAGAGGAGGAGACTTGTGGGACTTAACTTATGATGCTGCAGATTATTTTGCTGTCTTACCTCTTGTCTTTTGTTTCTCATTTGAAAGATGCATTTGTGAAATATATTCTCTGTCCTGTCCCATGTGTGCGTTTTAAATGGAAGACAGCAAAATCCTTAGCGTGGTCTGAATTGGTCCACCAAACAGAGCTGGTTGTATTTATCTGCCTCTTTTCTCTCTTGTTTTCCTCCATCTGTCTCCTCCAGATGTTTTCTTCTGTTCTCACAATGCATCTGATCTGTCGGTGAAGAAAAGGCAACATGACAGCGCTGTTTGCACAAGCTCATCCTGCGCCATTTCAGCCTGCGCTGCAAGACATGCATGCAATGAGCCCCCAGGTGATTCGAGTGGGAGGTTTATTTAATTCAGTTTATCTCTTAACATGAGAATAGCTTGATTAAACTTAATTTGGATTATTTTGTATATTTCTGTTCTTCTCTTGGAAACGTAGTTATATATAAAACATAGTACTATAGTATCAGTGTTATGGAAGCTACTTGTATAGTGTAGCTTGCTACAAGCTTCTCAAATATTATAAAAATTAAAGTAGCTACCTTGAAAAAAGCAGTTTGCTACAGTACAAGCTGCTAAAAACAGTTTATGAAAAAAAATGCTAACTATTTTAAAGCTACTGTTTAAAAAAAAAAAGTTTATATTTTTAAAAAACATTTTAACTAATATGGTGAAATATTTGGTATTTGGTAATACATTAGTTACTGACATTAGTTAACAAACTAACAATGAACAATACTTCTAAAGCATTTATTAATCTTAGTTAACAAATGGAACCTTACTGCATACAAACAAGAGTCTTTTTCTCCAAATGAATTAACTCAATTAGGGTGACAGGGTTATACATTTACACTAAATATTTATAGCTGTAACTGCGAAGACATAGTGATGAATAGCAGCATTTAACTATATATTCCGCTATCAAAAATGCAAAATTGCATGGCACTCAATTTGAATCATTTTAAACCAACTGATAATCTAGAATGATTTGGACTTTCTACTGTTACAGAAAAAGAATTCTTCACTAAAATTAATAGAACGTTCCCATGCTGTGTATGGAAGTAAGGGTTGTTTAGTAAGATCCGATTCACTAGAATTATTTTTAATTAATTAATTAATTAATTAATACTTTTCCAAGGCTACATGCATTTGATTATTACATCAGGTGCTTCACATTTAAAACAGTAATGTAGCATTTGGTCGCAGTTAGGTAGTTAGGTTAGTAGCATTTATACTTTTAGTAGCCTAAAGGGGGCACCGGTGTTGCCAGCAGTGTTGGTTTATTTATCTAGGATGGCATTAAAGCACTGTACACCCGATAAAGGGGGTGTCAGGAGGCCTCTGAGTCTGACAGCCTCAGAGGCTGCTGAGTTTTTGCGATTTGGTTGCTACGCTGCCAGAACAAGGAGAGCCTGTGGCAACTTTGAAGTTTTGACAGACGAAGGTCTCTGAACATCCCTTAATCTTGCCTTTCCTCAGACAGTACACACGGCAAGTTCACGCTGTTTGCTTTTTGCTTCTTAATGACGCAAACCATTCACCCACAACACATCATAACATTTCATCTACCTTAATGCAAGCTGGCTGATTTCCTCAGATGCAAAAGCCCCTTAACTCTCTCAGAAACTAGCCGTCTCCAAAGAGCGTATGCGTGAGCGTGTGGAAAGACGAGGCTCTCTGCTGTGTGGCGATGAGCTCTCACGTGTCGTGTGGGGCTTTTTGATCATACCTGTGTGTTTTTGTTAGCATGCTGCAGGAAACTGCCTGGTGTGATGTGTTGAAGATCAGATCAATAGCTAGCAACTGTAAACGGATGGCTCTGTCAGAACGGATTGTCCTGAAGCAGACATTGACGAGAGACAGGCTGTGCGCTTAACATGCCTTCATCAAACTTTTTTTGTCCCACAAAACGGAAGTAGTAGAATGAAAAGGGAAATAAACTTGATTCATAAACAAAATTTAGCTTTACTTCACTTATTATTTATCATATTTAAGATTAGGAATTTGAACAAACTCTTACTTTCGAAGTATTAAACTTAGTTCTGTAATTTATCATTTGTGCTACAGGCATCAACGTTACCTCAAATTGTGCAGTTTGCAATCAGTCTTATTTTCTTCTTCTGCTGAACACAAAATAGGGATTTGTTGAATAATGTCTTTGTACCTTTTTGTCAATTCAGTGAAGTCTTTTAAAATATCATATTTTTTGTTCCACACACTAATCTATATATCAGTGGTTCTACAGAAGAAAGGAAGTTGTACAGGTTTGGAACGACATGAAGGTCAGTAAATGAGGACAGAAGCTGGAAATCCTTGGACAATGGATAATTATACAGTTTAGTGGAAATTATACAAAAACCTTTAGTATTTTTTGGCTGATAATCCGATATACACTACCATTCAAAAGTTTGGGGTTAGTAAGATTTAAATAATAATAATAAAATTAATAAATGAATACTTTTATTTTTAAGGACACTTTAAATTGATCAATTTGATCTGTTGACTTTCATTTTATGGCCAAAAACACAGAGACATTTTTAAAAATTATCTTCATTTGTGAAACAAGCCACACAGGTTTGGAGCGACTTGACATCAATGACAGAATTTTCATTTTTGGGTGAACGTTCACTTTCATATCAGAGGTTTTATACTTATGAACCCAATAGCTTTGTCAACTTGAGACCTGTTTCAGCAGTTTCCTCACTCATTTAGTACCTTTCAGATGATCATGTTGTGTTGTCCTGTTCTAGTCATACTTTCTGTCTCTCCCACCTTCTGTTCTCCATCTCCATCTACACCCCCCCCTTTTTTGTTTGTGGCAATTGGAGGGCCAAATGGAAAGGATGGATTGTCTGCCGTAGTAAGTAAAGTGGTGTGTAGTGGCACAGTGCAGGTGGGCAGGAGAGGGCGCAGAGGTTAATTACTCTATTACTGGGTGACTCAGGCAGGAGCTGTTTAAACAGGACCCAGTCAGCGGGGGATTAGGCCTCATTACTCCAGCTAAAGCTATGCCGTGGACCCTTCCCCCGGCCCTGCACTGCCTCTGGTTTAGACGTGCCAGAGAATATTCATACTTACCCTGGGGGAGAGAGAGAGCGTTAGGGAGGCTTGAAAGGGCTGACACAAACATGGAGAGTGGATGAAAGGCAGAAGGAAGGAGAGGTGGAAAGCAGGAAGTGGAAAGAATCAAAGGAAGAGTGAGCGACAAAGAGAGAGACAGAGTGAAGGCAGAGCATCATGATTGTAAATCTTGGCTTAACTTCTCCAGATCTGTGGCATCAACCACCTGAGCTGAGCAATGCAACAATTATCCTTCCAGTACCCACACGGGCAGATTAACATCTCCACTCCGATTACACCTTGACCTGCTCCTCTCCTCTCTTCCTCTCCTCTTGGCCCACGGGTGTCTGATGGCACAGGCTGATAATCATGCTCCTCTACCTGAAGAACGTTGTGCGAACTTAAATGGGGTTGAGATTGTAATACTTGAACTGGACTTGTTGGTCAGTGCATCAGTGAACCAGGTTTGTGAGTCTTTGGATCAGGCTGGTTTGTCTGATAGCAAGAGGTCTTGGTGGGCCAGTTTGCTCTAGATGAAACCACAAATTGTTTTTTGGTCACTTTTGAGAAGTTATGTCCCTTGTGGCATTCATAAAATAGGAAGAAACTTTCCACTGCATCCGCATTTGTAGCACAAACCATTGGCTAAACATGAACTCTATGTTTCCTTCAGCGCTGTTGACTCAACTTACATGTGCATTATAGCTCATGTGCATTTGTACGTACACACCGACCCATATACAGTTGCGCCACTTAATGTGACCAGGATGACCCTGGTACCCCTTTCTGTGGCTACACTGCACAGGAAGACACAGTATACAGCATTAACAGTATACATTATGAGTGGCATATTAGAACTGTTCGCAGGTTTCAGTTGGCTTGTATCATTTCCCAATACTATTTCACATCTCTCTGTCCATCAACTTCCTTGTTTTCCTGTAGCACAACATTTGGGTTATGGAAATAAAAAAAATTCCCATTCAGTTTCTCCATAGAGTTTTTTATTGATAACATATCAACACAGACTGTGATTAGTAGACAGTAAAACATGCTTCTGTAGAAGCTACAGTACAAGTCTGTGTTTTTTCCCATAATTTTTCAAGTGTGTTGTAGTAGTTTTTTTTTTTTTCAGGTGTGTTGTAGAACTTTCTTGTGGATAACTACATTACCCAAAATCCACCATTCAGAGAGGTCATTGTTATTATGGAAATGTAAATTAAATGTAAAATAAATGTATATTGCAGCAAAAGAGCAATAGACTTTTAAAAGTTTTTTTTAATGTTTATAATCAATGAATGAATCAATAGTTTTATATTGTACTGTCATTTTTGATTTAGGCCATTTGCAGTGCTTCATGAGAAGGTTTGTTCATTTGCTTAATTAATATTGTAAGGGCACAGTCTTTTTATTTGTCGAAATGTATTTTTATATATGCTGGAAATAATATAAAATTCTTTTTTTAAATATAACTTTTTACAAAAAGAGAATTTGCAACAATTATACAGTTATAATGTAACTCCATAAATGCATTAACATGCTTTTGATAGAAAACGATAGTTTTCTTCATATTCTTACTGATATCTTTATTTTTAAATACCTTGTTGCTTCAGCAAAATTTGCAATGTTTGTAATTTGTTATATTTCTCTGAACTGGTTGATTATTGAACAGTTTTGAATGGTTCTGGAAATGTTGGCTGCTGCAAAAGTGAGGGGTCACTGTTGTCCTCTGGTAAAATCATAAGTCGAAAAAATACATAAGCAGCATACATAATTTTTTGCCTGATATTTCAGATGGCAGGGGGTTGAATAGAGCAAGCACACACATTTGTGTTTTATAAAATTGTGGGGACATGCAGTTATGCACACACACACTCAGAGAGTATTCGGGAAAGATTGTCAAACATTGCCAATAAAATACAATTAGATATGAGAAAAAATGCTTCATTTTGAGAGACGCCAGCCCTTCAATATGTGTGATTTAGCTCAAATCCTGGACAGAGCCACCATTATATAATTGAGGAAAAAATCAATGTAAGCAGTGGACGTGGCCGCTGTGAGCAGGGTTGCATTCATATTGAAAGTGTGCGGGATCGATCGGTGTCTGGGATTGGCTTAGCTTCACTAACCTAATCACACACTGTGCTGGTCGATGCCGGAGACTGAGCTATTGCCACTCACAGCATATGTTAACATTAGTTTTTCTCTGCCTGTTTAAAAACTGCACCTGAGATCTTGGCCATTTACTGTCAAAAAACAAAACAAAACAGGGATTATATTAAAGATTGCCTGAGGTGTGAGTGAGATTCTCTGCCACGCTGGTTGAGGACGTTTGGGTGGGCATTGGAGGAGAGAAAAGAAACACACAGGATATTTATTTTATCGACGTTCTGCTGTAGAAACAGGAAGATTTAGCGGGGTTCGACTGTTAAAATTCCCACAGAGCTTTTTGCTTGCACATACACATACACACGCACACACATACAAACACAGCCGGTTTTTCTAAGAAGGATGAAAAGCAGTCAGTCAATATATGTGGGCTGATTTGCACTGGAATAAAACTTAAATAGGAAATCAGATAAATCTGTAGGTTTAATCTGAATACATTCAGGATTCAATTACAATGAGATTTTGATATTGATGTCCTGAGGTGTTTATTTCAGTTCAGATCATTGATGTAGCTTCTCATATCTTTAATATTTAGAATTTCAGGCATGCTATGAAATTATTCATTTAGTCAACAGAAAACTAAAAAGTATGTAACATATTTGAGGATATTCAGTGAGAACCAAATATAGGAGTTGATTTTATGCTTTATAAACTGATTGGATTGTGAAAAGTTGCTCTGATTTATTCTCTCTTTTTTGAATAACATGCATTGATGAATCACATACAAAAAAACAAGTGATGTTTCTTAGGAAAGTAAATAGGGTCAATTTTGATTTCATGTTGACTTTTTAATCTATGTTAAACATAGTATCATTAAATCTGAATGACCATAATTAATTCAGTATAATTTATTTAAAGGGGTCATATGATGCGATTTCAAATTTTCCTTTCTCTTTGGAGTGTTACAAGCTCTTCTTATAAGCAAGTAAAATTTGTGCAGGGACACATCAGATTTGAAGAAAATGCGGGTGCATTTTGTGTTCTTTAACTTGCTCTGTTTTTGATTAGTCTAGGCCAGTGGGAAGCCATGCTCTTGAGGGAGATGCATCTAGAACCACAGCTTCCTGTAGACCCTCAAATCTGCAGTTGTGCATATTAGGAGTATTTTAAGCTTCCGATGGGGAAGAGATCATAGCGTGCTTCCATATTAATTGCCCTTTGGAATGGCCCAATTATGCTATTAATGGGCCCCGGTGTGAGAACTAATGGCTGGAGACCTTTTTTGCATAGCATTAGCTTAATTGAGCTGTAGATAGAGGCCTAGTGTGACTAGCAGGTCAAGCTAATGTTACCACTGGTCCAGCAGAAGACCTTTAACTGACAGCTATATTAATTAACAGCTATCCAGTTACATAGGCTTTAAAAGAGATGAATTAGTAACATGTTTGGTGGAGCAGCATATTGGTCTTCAGCTGAAAAATAAAAATAAGGTTTAAGTTTGTATCATTGGATGGAAAGTCTTTCTATACTGTTAAGCTGCCAAAATATGCGGAAAAAATGTGCAAAATATCATTTTGGTGGGTTCTTACAATACTGTGTGGTTGATGATGAATTATGTGTTTTAATTGCACAAACAGGAATAGTTTGTACAATCTGTGGATGTCAGTACACCTATTAGGCCTGAATCTAAATGAATGAGTTTCTGTTTTTGGAATAAGTCAGCATTTTACAGTAGAAAAGTCCTCCTACTTATGGAAAGTCCAGCTGCATCAGAAAGTAGGCTGAACGAAGCAGGTCAGGCAGGAAGCTCTTTTGTTATGTAAAGAGCTGCTATTTGATCCTCACGCAGGAAAAAAAGGAAAAGAAAAGGGAGCCGTTCAGATAAACTTGCCTCATCAGATAATTGAAGATACCTTCGCTCCAGTTTCTCTCTTTTGCATAAATGTCTGATCAGTTTTCAGAGGCCGATAACGGCACACCTGTCCCTCTGCTCGCTCCTCTGGAGTTCTGCGGGATCTCTGAAGAGCTCCAGCATAGTGACTGAGCTAAGAAAACATTTGCAGGATGATCTTTCTGATCTTCATCGTCGTGTATAGATAACATATTCCATTGTGTGTTTTTTGTTCTGTCATTGGAAATTTCCAGTCTTGCTCAGCGCTCATGATTTTTAAGCTTTTGATGTATGTGTGGAAAATGTATATTTTAATATTCATGATGTGTAACAGCTAAAGATTGTTTAGTAATAATTTTTCTCTATAAGTTCCATGGGCTTGTCTTTTTGCTGTTCTCTTATTCTTATTTAATCAACAGTAGGTGACTCACTTGAATGTATGCACTGGGGGAAAAAAACAAAGAACAGTATTTTTATTTTGGTATTTCTTATTATATTTGTTTTATTCTGGTTTTCCTATAAAATATCTAAAACGTAAAGCAATATAAATTTACTTTAATTAAATATTAAGACAAATATGTTTAATTTGAGTTCAATTAAAGTTTATTTTCTAATAATCCATAATTTTTTTCTGGAGAAAATAAAATAAAAATAAACCTAAAGATTTATTCTTTGAAAAAAAGGTAATCTTGCACAATTTTGCTTCTCAAGTAAATTTATCTTGTTGTAAAGATGGTTGCAATATTTTTACTGGAAACCAAGACACTAATTAAAATGTGTTTTTCCCCCCCGCTGTGAGACTTTTCAAACAAAGGCACATTTTGGCTACAAAGCAAACTACTGTTCCTAAGTTTGCTGTAATTATACTACACCAGCCGGTTCTTCTGTTTGCATTAATCTTTCTGTTGGTGCTGTGCTCCGTTCGCTCTCCAGTAATATTCATCTGTCAGTTTTAGTCGGAACTCTTCCCTTCGCTTCCTTCCTCCCTCTTCCACCTCTTCCTGGTGCCAGTCTTTAACTACTCTCCACGTTGGCCACTGCTCTGCTTGTTACAGGCCTAACACGAGTGCAAACAATCAAAGTCTTTGGGAACACTGAAATATGCATGGCTATCCGTGACAGACAGATAAAGCAGGGCAATTAGCCACGTAATCCTAGAGTGGCGCAAGGACTCGTCAGCCTCAGCTGTCCTCCCTCCCTCTCTCCGGATCTCTTTCCTCGTGCTACTCTCTTGCTCTCTATTAGTTAAATGTACTTTGTGTGTCGGCTCCCCATCAAATCAAGTAACACTTCCTCTAATTGGCTTATAAATTATACAGCTGAGGCAGCATTATAATTTCATCAGTGGTAAACATTGCAGGGGCAGTCGGTAAAGAATCTATCCCTCATTAATTTCTTAATTTGGGTAGATGGAACGAAGAGGAAGAGAGAGAGGTTGGGGATGAGTGAGAGAGCCAGAGCGACGGAGAGGGGAGGATCGGATGAACGAAAGAAACTCGGGGATGAAGGGACAGATGGTTAAAAAAACCAGGAGGATGTTGCCGGCACTTTTGTTAATAAATGTCAGATGAAATCCAGGCAGTGGCTCCCTTCTCGTGACTTTTCTCACTCACACATTTTCTCCCTTTGTGTTCTTTTTTTACTCCGACTTTATGAATATTTCATAGCAAAGGTCATAAATATTCATTCCAATAGCTTTGCATAGTAGTTATTACCATTATTTCTTTTTAAAAAACAAAAATACTCATTATATATTCTTCATGCTCTTTCCCTGAAATAATTACAAGTGCGGATATACCGAAACACACACACACTCCATCGCAGCGAGTGCTTTATTCCATTGCTTTATGAAGTGGAGACAAATGAATGTACAGTTCAGTCATAAATTACTGACTTCTTCAAGCTGCTGTGCCTCTTTAGAGATATTCTCAAGAAAAGTGATTAACTTTTAGCATATTATCATATTTAAGGGCTTTTAAGATGCATACGATGCTACATTCACATCTAAAGGGCTGTGTTAATCCACTATCTGCAGGTCGCCGAAAATTCAGGTAATTTATGCGGAAACTGTCCTAATGACATATGCTTTGAGTTGGAGTTGCACTCATGCATCCGCGTGAGTTGTATCCTGACTGTGTCCCATCTGTCTCCGCTCCTCTCATGCTGTAGATTTGGACTGGCTGCTTCCACCTCCTGTCAGATTAAACACGGAAACATATGAATGAATGACTGCTAACCGCTTCCATTGTCATGTCATGTTAAGTCTCCAGTTGCCGCCGCTTTGATTGCTCATTTCGACCATTTCTGGGACTTCTGTGCAGTGCAGGTTAATCTTGACATTGTCTGATCTTTGGGAGACATATTTTTAAGCAATCTTCAAAATGAGGGCTTCCTTGTGTCTCTGTGGTGAAAGCCAACATAAAAGGGTTTGGAAAGAGTGGGAGAATCTTCAGAGGGGAAGTGCGCCGCCGAAATGGTGTGAAATGCAAACGCCCAATGGCTTGTCTTTCATGGCTTTTATTCAATAAAACAGAGCTCTTTTTATGTAAGCCTTTTGAGTCTGACACATAACACCCACACTCAGACAGGATCAGAAATGGCTTTGCCACTGGATGATGATGATGATTATTACACATTTCTAATTTGATCATTTTTTTGAATGATCATTGGATTTGACACAATCATCTGGTGCATGATGCAAGTGCCATGTGCTAAAATATTTTCTGCTTTGCTGTGATTTCCGGTTTTCATTTCTTGTATGAGAATAGCATTTCTTTACATTTTTTGACGATAAATTCAGTGGAACTTTCATTTATCATCTTGTTTAAAGGATGCATACTTGCAAATCCGTTTACCAATATGGCGACTTTTATATATATTTTTAATTATCACATTACACACAGGACCATAAATATATCGACACACACACTCTCCTGACGCTTCCTCTTGTCTGTGGTTGTGAGTTCAGTGTGTAGCGAATGACTTTAATTAATGTTGTAGTAAAGCAGAGCTCTGGTCACGGCCTTCGTGAGGTTCTGCATTAGTTCCACCTGAGCTGCTCCACACCACAGAACAAGCAGAAAGACTGACTATTGACATCTCACACTCCCTCATACGCTCATATCAGCCAGTCACGGGTCACAGACTCCATCCCAGCGGGTCCATGTACCCGTTAAAGGGCCATGTTAACAGCCTGATTTCAGAGTCGGCAGGAAAAACCAGGGGTCCCTAGACGGCCCCCAGATAGACTTAATTACTGATGAATTACTGAAGTCTAAGGGAACACTTCTACAAAGCATACTTGAGACGAAATGTATTCATGCAGGAAAATTGATGTATATACACTACGGAGTGAAACCACATCAGAAGATCTAGAGCTTTAGAAGCTATTTTCTTTTTTCCCAGTATGGCTGATAATCACATAGACATATACATGTATATGCATATTTTCATGCAGATTATACTGTGAAACTTCTTTTTGGTGTCAGAAAACTAATGAATGCAATTTATTTAAAATTGTTAAAAGGACTACATGAATAGAAATAATTATGGAGCCTGTTCAGACCTAAATAGGCCATTATGCTATATATACATTATTTTAAATATTAACCCTGTGTGGTACGCATTATGTTCAAACAGTTAAATATTTTTTCCTGTTTTGACTTTTTTGAAAGGAGGAAAAAAATTTGGGAGACATGTCATGTCATGATCCAGAAACTAACATAAAATAATATTTCAAATAAATTGTTTTATACACTTGGAACAAGTGTGTAAACTAAAACTGAATGAATCATTATCAGGGGTTTTTCAGTATTGACACTAACAGGATAAATTGTAGAAATGTAAAAATGTAAAATGTAGAAATACAAATCATAATTGTTATTTATGTATAAATGCAAATATATAATTTCTAAATAAATCAATATATATTATTTATACCACTGTTTATAAACATTACCAATGATAAAATGCATTAATGCAGTTCTGTGGTGCAGTGTTGTCATATGGCAACATTAACATTTTCTGTAAAACTTTGTTAGATAAAGTTAATCATGTAAAAATATCCAATTAACATTATTTAACATTTATGCTCATAAAATGTAGAAAACAAACATATTTGAAAAGTGTATTTATAAATATGTACACAGGGAACAGAAACAAGGTTTTGCACTGTAAAATAAAATTAATCTAGAGCATATTATAACTATAAAGAACACTGAAATGCTGTACATTATTCACAGGGTGATTTTTGTAACAAATCAGATAAACCTTACACATGCTTTTTGATTGTAAAATCCAAGATAACTTTCTTGAGCACAAAACGGCCAACATATGCCAACTGAAAAATTGTTGCACAAAAATAAAAACTGCAGTGCAATACGTTGTTACAGAGAATGACTTTGAGATCGATACTTAGCATATTGTTTGGGCTCAACAAATTAGGTGTTTAACAGAAGGTGACGTATATCAAAATATGTTAACTAACAAAAGAATATAAGATTAAATAATATATAAAAAATCTGTCTGTTATCTGTTTAAAGCACAAAGCCATGAACTCAGAAGTTATGAATATTTCATATAGAGAAAGAACGAAACCTCCTTTTGAAGTCTTGAAAGAGCACACACAAAGAGGAAAGAGGAGGGGGCCGTAATTATTGTCGAAATGTTTTTTGACAGAGTGTTATATTAAAGAAGTAGGAGGTTCTGCCAAACAGAGCTAACCTCTTCAACAGGAGAAGTCTCCTCCTATCAACAAAGCTAGCACTCAAACCCAAAGGCCAAGATCCATTTGACAATCTAATAGCTAGGAAAGAAAATATGCGGCAGGGGGGGAAAAAGTTGGAATTTCAATCACGTTTGCAGTTATAATCTAATCTGTGACATTTAGCACCTGCGACTATTAATACACACTCTATATTATGTGTACAGCTGAAATCCAAATAGCTTTTCATTTTCTCTTATAGCGTCATCCTATTACATCGTTTAAAAACAGCTTTCAAATTCATGTTATTAGATGCTTATCGCAATATGTCAGTGAACAAATTTGCTGTGACATGCAGCAGACGGCATTTGAGGTTCTGAGCGCTGCCTTTGTGTTCTAGTCGCTCTTTGATTAATACATAATGCACATTATTACCTCAATCAAACACCCCTTACATGTTGCATTACCAATGGTAATGATATGGCAACATTTCAGAACGCATCGTAATGAAGATCCTCTCTATGAATAATAAACACAAGAAAAACTAAATAAACACGCTGATTGCTTTATTATTAAGCCCTCTGATGGTAATGCTTTCAGTGATGCTGAATGGGAGATGGGAGCAGAATTGTGAGTAATTATCAGGCCATCTTTATCTTGGGATGCCATCCGAAACCCAAGACAGGGTGGCTGACTAGCCCTGAGGCGAGCTATCATCTTCAGTGACACTAGAGAGAGCACAGGGCAAGGCGACAAGATGTACCGGAGATGAGAATGGACATAGGAGAGCATTCTGTGGGTCCAACCAGCCCGAGTCTATCTTTGATTACCAGTGACCCCCGTATGTTAGCAACATTTTGTGGAATGGGCCGTCAGGGTTCATGACCTGCATGCGTCTTCCCTGCGACCCACAAAAAAAGGGCTAACTATATTTAACAATATGCACTCAAGCTCGCGGTCTTAATTAAAATGGGTATCACATATGCGGCTGAGATCCATTCCTCATTACTGTTGTATCTCATTAAAGTTTGGCCCTTTGGAGGGGCTGGATCAGTTTTAAAACAGTTTTCTCTCTGTCTCGCTGTTTTTCATTTTCTTGTACAGTCATCTTTTCCTTTAGGCCAAGGAAAAGTCATTATTTGGAGATGGGGGAGTTGGTGTTTGCGGATCCATAGAAATGTTCCCAAAGCCAATTAGGAAATGGATTTATTTAAACCAATTAAAATCAGCCACGGGAAGAGCGTGCATTTTTAATGCAAAAGTCAAATGTCATGGCAGCATAAGATTAACAAATCAAAAATATACAGGGTTAACAGAAAATAAATACAATAGAATAATTTATTAACACATTTTCATCGTTTTCATTATATACAAATTAAACATCACTTTTTAGCTAAAGCTTGGCTTTAAAATAAAGATCTGTTAAGAAGAAAGTCTCCCAGATGTCCTATATTACAAAATAATTAGTGAATACTTTGTTTCTCTTTCAAGTAATAAAAGGCATTTAGTCATTTATGTGGGATGTAGCAGTAAGAAGTATTTTGTCATCTTTTACCCCACTGCTTTAAAAGAAAGGGGAGTCACAAAAGATGCAGGGACCTTGGAGTATTTTCTTGATCCAGTCTGAATCTGAAAAGGCCATACGTTTGTTGTTATTATATATAATCATTTACATATATTGAACATCAAATCAAGGCAGTTCATCTACATTTCTTGATGGCTTGTCTGTCTTTTCCCATTTTCTGCAACATGGTGCATTTGGCAAATGTTTTCATGCAAAAGGCTTGCCATGCTAGCAAAATGTCAGTAGTTGATACAAATAACCAAAAATGAACATGCAAGATTAATAAAATAAAAAAAAAGAAAGAAAGAAAGAAATATTGACAAATTAAAAATTAAAACAATGGCATAATGAATTCAAGAACAATCCTCCCTGATGATTTAAAAAAAAAAAATGTAATCAAAGAATTACAGTATTAAAATCAGTTGCTGTATTCACACTACTAGTCCAAATGCATAAATCCAATATTTTGAAATATCCGTCAAGCCCATTTATATTAATGCCTTGCCAAGATGGGCATTTTGACCGAAAAGTGCATGTGAATGTATGATCCCATCCGCCTGCTAGTCAGAATTTAGCTGGTACAACCAAAAAAAAACAAAACAAAAAAAATACATATATACTAAGCTTGCACTGCTGTGGGGCAGCAGAGTTTTTGTTTTGTGTGTGCAAAGTTCCCGCTGCATTACAGAATGTGTAAGCGTGTATTGCAGTGTGGTTCTGAATGGAGATATGATACAGCATTATGGCTCACCCTCGGGCTCTGCTACTGAGGCAACACTGTCCTGCAATAGACAGCGGCGGTATGTCACACCCTGACAGGCCTGATATGACAGCGCACACCTTAGGGAGGAAGAAGGAAAGAGAAAGAAAGAGGGAAAGAGACAGCAAGACACATGAACAGAAACGGCAGGGGAAGGTTTAGATCAGTACTTGGCAGAGATCAGAATGACAGCAATGAAGCAACTATTTCCCTGATACACCATTAGGGGCAGTAATCGCCTTTCAGTCAGGCAGATGGATAAAATGTCACGCAAGGGGCTTGAAAGTGGGTCAACACCTACATATAGTCCAATAGAGAAAAAGTGATTTTATAGGTGAAAATGTCCACTTTTCATGTCTGATCATGGAGGACATTATTGGCACATTCATTTAGACCTGCAAAGTAATTGTAAAAATCCAAAACAAGAGCCTAGCAGACTACATTCTGGTATTCATAAGGATTTAAGTGCAGAATATGAATATGGTATGAATTATATCTAAAATGACATAAAATATCAAAAGTTAATCTGTTCATCAAAGTGAGCAATCTGTGTCGGTTGTGAGCCAAGAACAGTGTCACTTTTCTTGGCACTGCAAAATATAGCCCAAGTGTTACTGAACCAGCTGTAAAATAAAATCGCATTTGTATGTAAAATAGGCACACAGTATTCCAGATTACTATGTAAGTTAATGTTTTTGTGACAGTTACAGAGTTCATTTGACAATTATAGTACTCTGTCCCATGAAGTATGTCTTAGCTTTTATTATATCTATATTATAATAATTTCATACTTTTATTTATTTACTTTTAACGCATATAATTGGATTTACCTTAGCCATCTGTGCCCATTCTTACACTCTGCTCGTTTGCAGTCTGTGAAAGGCAGAACTTCTTTACAGAGGATGCAATACTCTGGAAACGTCTGTTTGTTCATCTTATTCATGATATGACCTATCAGCACCTGTGAAGGTCAAACATAAAAAAAACTGACATGCAGGGTAATGTACACTTAAGGTATATTTCTAAAAACTGCATAAATTTTTATGCCTTCATCATCCAGTTTCGACCTTACAATCTTAAAATGCTCACAAAAATATCCGCTTCTGCTTTTATAAGCATAAGCAGTTCCGTGGTTAATACTTGTAAAGCAATTTAAAAGCACAACTACATTTGTTTCAGGAGACAGTGAGAAGGGGATTCACCTTGGCCGCCCTGTCTTCATTAGCAGGGTTGTTTGTGAGGAAGTCACACACACCTTTGGTAGGTATACATGTGTTCTGAGTGACGCAGGTGTGCAGGTACACCTCGCCCAGCACCTTCTTCATGTTCTCGCGGCTCAGTTGGGACTCCACTTCTTCGATCCTGCAGCTGACCTCCCTCATTTGTTCCTCACTGGACTGCTTTTCAGCTTCCCCTTGCCTGAGCTCCTCTAGAGCGGAGATCTCCGCCATCTCATCTTCACCTCCACCTGCCTCCTCATCTTCAACTAACACTTTACCTTCCCTATGAGTCGGCCGCCACAGGTGCTCTGAAGGGTTTTTCTGCATGGACTTGTAGAGTGTCCGGAGAAGGAAAAGCTTGAGGCGCCATAAGTAGGTGGACCCTGAGGTTTGGAGCTTCTCATCTAGATTGTTCTGAAGAACCGAAGGGATGCTTTTATCCTTCAGTATCCGCCATCGCAGAAGATCCAGCAAGTCGGCCTTTCTGAAGAGACTGTGCATTTGAGACTCGAGCAGCTCAGCAGCCGCTTCATCTGGAGTCTTAAGGGTGATAAACTGCACCTGGTAAGTGCGATTGACGGGATGGAGCTTATTAATCATACCCTCATTGGAGATAAGAGCCAAGTAGGCACCATTTGGACTGATGGATATGCCTTGCATCCGTCGACCCGCAACTCCCTCTGGCAGAACAATCTCCTCCTGTTTAAACTCAACAGCAGCATCGGTGAAAACGGGTGTGAGCTTCTTCACCTTACCATCTAGTGAGCAGGTGAAAATAGTCCCGCCGTTATGACAGACTGTCATTGATATAATAGGGGTTGAATGAAGCCCTGTGACGTGGGAGTTGTGAACATTGAGACCAGCTTTGGTGATCAGCAACAAGCACCAGAACACATAAGGACCACGTGCAGCAACCACTAGGCTGCAGTTGCATTTCTGGTGTGGATGGAAGAGCGTAACGCATTTGATGTTGAGGACTGGTATCTGGTCCTTATCCTGCCACAAAACCACAGGCTGCCTGAGGGTGAAGTAACCCTTCACTGCCTTGAGGTTGACTGGAAGGATCTTTACCGGTCCAACTGAGCTGCCCACAATCAGTCCACTCATTTTCCGCCCACTGTGCTCATATTCCCACCAGGTGAGCACACTTGGTGACGACACTCCAGATTTTATGGTGTTGCAAGAAACCACTGAATCCTTTCCTTGTGGGGGCAAGCTGAACTGCCACACCACTACATCTCCATTCTCCATAAGTACAGCCAGAAGCACGGTGCTAACATCTTTACATGCATTATTGGTCTGTACTTGCTGCATACTGCACAGACCAGACCACTCCATGCGCACTGGCGTCTGCATACGAAACCGCCGTTGCAGTTCATCCAAATCTTTAATGGAGTTCGGTGGTGAGCCGTCGTTCTGAGCGGAATAGTTCCTGGATTTTAACATTTCCCCATATAGTTCTGTAAGGTCCAGGAGAGGTGTCCAATGCAAACGCAAGTGACTGCTGTGGATTGTGAGACGATTGTCCAGTGTTAAGAAAGCAAGAAGACAGCGACCATATTTGTCGCAGCCTAATGGTGACCAGCTGGTGTACTTAACGCCATGGAGACGTCCACTTTGAGGATGGATGACTCTGTCCATCAGTATCATTTGGCTTGCTACTGGATCTTTACTCTTTGCAAAGCTTTCTTTAACAGTCTGCACTTCCTTTTCTGGGCCTACCTGTAACAATATATGAAAAAAAACATATTAATGACTAAAAAAAAAAACATGTATTTCATGCTTCATAAGACCTAACAAGTTTGAAAATATAATTTTCTAAAGTCTCATTTATATTTAATTCTGCACAATGTCACAGCGTGCAAATCATGTCCACTTGTCACTTTTATTTTTAAACAATTTCTTTTATATCTTTTTCATTCAAATCATAAATATAAAAAAAAAAATTCAATCATCAGATTTTTTTTTTTGATGTAGTAAAGTAATAAATCTGTTCACAGGATTAGTAAAATTGTTCACCTGCAATTTTCATTTCAGGCTAATTTTCATTTATTGTTCAAATTTCAGTGTAAAATACATAAACTGTCTGTCATGTAATATATATATATATATATATAAGAGCCCGACCGATATATCGTTTTGCCGCTATTATCGGCCGATATGAGCCTGTCGCCGATATATACATATAACGCAGATAAATAACGCAGATATGGTGTAATTACTTAGTTTGTCCAGCAGAGCGCGCTCCATTGTTTGCTACTGGCGACCTGGATGAAACGCTTTAAAGCTTAGTCTATGGAAAACCATTGAAACTTTGAACGGCCATATCTCCGTAAAGGCACGGCGAATCCGCACCAAATTCGGGGGATTCCTTCAGCTCGAGGAACCCTCTCGAACGCGAATCGAGTGTACGACTCGAGGCCCTCTTTCAAATGAGACCACCCCCGCGGCGATAGCCCCCGGGGGTTGGGGGTT
>NW_015631742.1:137479-138996 GCF_001515625.1 Sinocyclocheilus rhinocerous
CATGTGAAGTCCACTTCGCAGGGCTCTTACGGTCGAATAAGCCAATGCTTGAATGCTGCCTGAACAAGAGACCTCCTTACTGAAGTGAAAGTGTTGACTGGTGTCACTATCTCGCGAACGCGCCGGCGGATCTCCACCAAATTCGGGGGATCCCTTCAGCTCGAGGAACCCTCTCGAACGCGAATCGAGTGTACGACTAGAGGCCCGTTTTCGAATGAGACCACCCCCGCGTCGATTGCCCCCGGGGTTCGGGAGTTACGGGTGGTTAAATTCGTGGTCCGGCTCCGACCGATCAAGTGATCCCACTTGATCGCCCACTTGGGGGCTACCGACACGCGGAGGGTGGCGTTCGAGAGGGCTCCTCGAGCTGAAGGAATCCCCCGAATTTGGTGGAGACCACTTCACACTTCTCTAGTAAGTTTCGTCTGTGTGTGAAGACAGTAGCGCAAATCCGTGAATGAATGTCCCGAAGTGAAATAACCTTCAACGGAATAAAGTTGAATGGAATTGAATTGAATTAAAGTTGAATAAACTTCAAATTTACTGTTCAGTGCACTGATGTCAGACTCATTTTAAATAATAAAGTTTATTGTTAAATTGTTAAATGCCCTGCCTCCATTACGTATCTCTGTCACGTCATTATAAATGTTTGATCACCACATTTGAGTGATCATTGCAAAAAATGTGTTTATGTATATATATTCTGTTTATGTATATACTGTATTCTATATATAGTACCAGTCAAATGTTTGGACACACGAATGGGAAAGTGTCCAAACTTTTGACTGGTACTGTACTATAATATACACAAAAAATATCGGCCGATATATCGATATCGTCCTTTTTTTACTCCCGAATATCGGTATCGGCCCCAAAAAACCCATATCGGTCGGGCTCTAATATATATATTTGGTATTGGTGGAATAATCCTTCCAGTAATATCTGATAACAAAATTAAGTTTAAATTGATTTATACCATGTGTGGTATAAATAGAAACATGACCGGAGCAGTTTAATTCCAGTTTGCCCTCTGAAAGAAGATGTCCATGTCAAAGCAACATAAAAAAAAGCATTTAAAATACATGTAATAATGCAGATTCAATTACCATACTTGGTACATATAATATTTGAAACGTCTATTATTAATTAAAGGGGTCATATGATGCTGCTAAAAAGAACATTATTTTGTGTATTTGGTGTAATGAAATGTGTTTATGCGGTTTAAGGTAAAAAAACCCACATTATTTTTCACATACTGTACATTATTGTTTCTCCTCTATGCCCCGCCTTTCTGAAACGCGTCGATTTTTACAAAACTAATCGGTCTGAAAAGCGAGGTGTGCTCTGATTAGCCAGCTATCCAGTGCGTTGTGATTGGACGAATTCCTCAAGCGTGTGACGGAAATGTTACGCCCCTTACCATACTGTGATGGCGTGTCCCGGCCGGAGCGACGAGACAAAAACATTAAAACCCATTATAAACGAGGCATTTGTTGCATCCAGTGGGGACATAATTA
>NW_015631742.1:140259-149919 GCF_001515625.1 Sinocyclocheilus rhinocerous
GATAATGGAAATTTCACTATTCTATATGTACAGTAAACTGTAGCACATGTTGTACACCTTCAAGCGTGTGACTGTCAAATTTTATTTGTAACCATTTTTTATGTGTACTGCATTTTTGCTGAACTGAGAAATGACTGCCTAGAGATATAGCTACTCTTGTGTCAGGAGACCAAGAAACTGCTATAGTACTGTATACTGTAAATCTGGCCAAATGTTCAGAGGATGCTAAATTTACTTTTTTAAATTTTATTTTTTGCTGTACTGTATTGTGGTGCATGCCAAGTTCATACAATTCTTTGGTATTTGAACTTTTCTAGTGCTTTTCATCTACTGCAAGAATACTTTACAGTAGTAAAATGAAAATGATTTTTTCCCAAAAGTTCATTGCTGAATTATACATCTGTATCTGTAATTTAATTTATGTATACTGTAATAGACGTTGAGCTGCAAAAATTATTCCTGAATCCTAGTAAGAGTTTTTTGTTAGTGTTATTGATCTCAGTGTTCACTGGACAGGAATGTCATCTGTGTATTTGAATTGTGTGTAAGCATTTACAGTCTCGTGATGAATATTTAAATGTTAATTATTTTTCATTTTAAACAGTATAGATGATTACTTAATGGTAATACATTATTTGTGAACAACTGTGTATGTCAGACCATAAATCCCCAAAAACTGCATGGGGGCTTGCTTTGGTGTTGCCACCCCTCATAGACCCCATGCCACCTTAAAACATATTTTCTAGATCCGCCTCTGAGTATGGTTATACTGAATTAAAAAGTGGATGTAAAAATATTCTTGGATTATCTCTCCCCACAACGGACTAAAAAAATAAATAAATTATGTTACTGTTAATGTTCATTTTAATATTTGAATATTTCTATTGCGTCTAACTGCGCAACTGAGTAATTTTTAATTCGTTTCCCACAGGTTAGCTACAATTATTAAAATAAATAAAATACATAATTAAAATTTTGCCATATTAACATTCAGTTTGTGCTGGAAAAATTAGGGATCAAATAGGATAATTCATCGCAGATGATTAACACTTATTTTGCACATCTTGAGATAGATAAACGTCATGTCACGTCAAAACATGGCTTAAGCAGCTTTAGTTGCAACAGTGCACGTACCATAAAGCAGTGAGCAGGAGCGCACAGTAGTTACCTTGAGATCACAAGCGATGTCCGGCACGGGGATGTGACTGCGATGCAGCACCAGATTTTGACTGAGACTGTGTATGTCACACACCAGCTCCATGATAGACACGCTGTTAGTGCTGGAGGCCGCCAGTCTGTGATCCTCTGCCCACGACAGGGGCTCAGGACCGCTAACCAGACTTAGCAATTTAATCGCTGGATCCCGCAGAACCACTGGACCCTGTCCCGCCCAGAAATCATTATCCGGTCCCGACTGGGCTTCAGGCGCAGTCCCTGCTTTCTCCGAGGTACTACTTGAGCCTAAAGCCGCCATTTTTCTGTATAAAAGTAAAACCCGTCTCCAGGAAGTTACGGTGCCGGAGGAGGAGGGATTTCACGAGCGCGGCATGGACTGGGTTGCCAGGTTGACAATAGTCACGCTGAAAACAATGGTTGGTTGTTTGCCTAATAATATAATAACAACAACAATAATAAGAAATGTGTGAGAAATTATATATATATATATATATATATATAATACTATATTATAGTGCACTATTATTTTTATTTATATACAATTTACATGTTTTTAACGGCATTTAGTATATATTGAATGCTCCAATGAGTGTGAATATGTAGGTATCTGTGTTCACTGTGTAGGAAAGGTGCAGTATTAACTGAGTGTTGTAAAACGGGGTGGGCTATAACATTAGTTTTAAGTTTTTTTTTGTTAACCCATTAGCAGAGGTGGAAAGTAACGAATTACATTTACTCGCTTTACTGTAATTGAGTAGCTTTTTTGTGTACTTATACTTTTTAAAGTAATTTTTAAAATCTGTAATTTTACTTTTACTTAAGTATATTGTTTTAAGTATTGTACTTCGCTACATTTTAAAACACATTCATTACTGAGTAAAAAAAAAAAATTATCGCTCCCTGGAAACTACTGCAGTAGGCCTAAATAATGGGCAGGAGAACAAACGGGCGCTAAAATCACAAGAAAGATGCAGACGGACAAGACAGGAGTTATGGTGCAGACCCAGCTGAAAACGAAACCCCGTCGTATTCTGCTGAAGTTTAACCTATGAGTTGAACTCGAAGGAAATGAAGTGAATCCCTGGCCATATTTAAGCTCTATTATGCACTGTAAACTGTGTTTGCCTAGGGAGACCAAACTAGCAGCTTATAAAATCTCGACATCAACCCTTCGCAAGCATGTAGAGGTAAGGTAAATACTTGCACCGTTGCATTGGTGGTTAAAATGAAGCTTTGACAGTTTAGCAATTTTTTATTTATTTTTTATTTGACATGTAAAGTATCTTTTGAATTTTTTTTATTATAATTTGAAATGAGTATTCAACATTTTATGTCTCATATATCAAAACATTATTTCTGCATTTGTAACTGCAGGTTAAATGCATTCATGTTCTGCATTAAACAGTGTGTAATCTAAATGCCACTTCAGATGAAGCTTCTGTGTTTCCTCTGCATTGCAAAGATGAGTTGATACTGATTTAATATGCCTCACATTTAAAGTATCTTTTGATTTTTTTATTTGATTTTTTTATAATTTCAAACGAGTATTCAACAATTTGTCTTAATATATCAAAACATTTCTGCATTTGTAACTGCAGGTTAAATGCATTCATGTCCTGCATTAAACAGTGTGTAATCTAAATTCCACTACAGATGAAGCTTCTGTGTTTCCTCTGCATTGCAAAGATTTGTTGATACTGATTTAATATGCCTGGTAACAGCCCAAATGTCTTATTATTCTAAATAAATGATTCCTTTAATTAAAAACAACTAGTTTGAAATTTATAGGCCTATCCCAGGGGTGTCAAACTCAGTTCCTGGAGGGCTGCAGGCCTGCAGAGTTTAGTTCCAACCCTGCTCCAACACACATACCATGTAGTTTTCATTCAAATAAGCCTAAATGATTAGATTAGCTGGATCAGGTGTGTTTAATTAGGGTTATATCTAACTGTGCAGGGCTGTGGCCCTCCAGGAATGGAGTTTGACACCCTTGGCCTATCCCATTTTTGCCTCCCTCCCACTGTTAAAATGTAACTAAGTAATTTTTACTCTGAGTAAATTTTAAATGAGCTACTTTTTACTTTTACTTGAGTTGATTTTTAGACTGGTACTTTTACTTGTACTTAAGTAAAATTTCATTAATGTAATGGTACTTTTACTTTAGTAGAATGTTTTCGTACTCTTTCCACCTCTGCCCATTAGAAATGACCTACAGGGGCCAATCGTTATCATACATAAAAACCACCCTCATGAGGTCTCTGTGTAAAGATTTAGAGAAAAGGAAGAGGATTTACAGAACAAATAATTTTTTGGGGGTTGGTAAGAAAGTAAACTTCTACTTCATAATTTGATTCAAGATTGTCTTAAGTGATTGAACTGATGATATCTGAATTAGAATAAGAATAAATTGTTAAAAATTGTGTTCCCTACTAAATAGTTTGGGGTGATATATTGTGGGTATCTTTTTTTTTGGGGTGTTCTTAAAATTGGTACAAGAGACAGTATCAGCTGTGCTAAGTGCTTAAATTACAGATGTCATTCTAAATTGTGAAGCATTTGTCATTTGATAAACTGTTAAAATGTAACTAAGTAATTTTTACTCTGAGTAAATTTTAAATGAGCTACTTTTTACTTTTACTTGAGTTGATTTTTAGACTGGTACTTTTACTTGTACTTAAGTAAAATTTCATTAATGTAATGGTACTTTTACTTTAGTAGAATGTTTTCGTACTCTTTCCACCTCTGCCCATTAGAAATGACCTACAGGGGCCAATCGTTATCATACATAAAAACCACCCTCATGAGGTCTCTGTGTAAAGATTTAGAGAAAAGGAAGAGGATTTACAGAACAAATAATTTTTTGGGGGTTGGTAAGAAAGTAAACTTCTACTTCATAATTTGATTCAAGATTGTCTTAAGTGATTGAACTGATGATATCTGAATTAGAATAAGAATAAATTGTTAAAAATTGTGTTCCCTACTAAATAGTTTGGGGTGATATATTGTGGGTATCTTTTTTTTTGGGGTGTTCTTAAAATTGGTACAAGAGACAGTATCAGCTGTGCTAAGTGCTTAAATTACAGATGTCATTCTAAATTGTGAAGCATTTGTCATTTGATAAACTGACATAATCCATCAGCTAAAATCTCAGACTATTCATCTGATGTCAGAGGGACAGGTGAAAGATCATTAATTGGTGGGAGCATATGAGAAGGGTCAGGAGCCCTAACTGTGTGACCAAGTTGCAGGATATGTGTAATTAACAACCACATGCTTTGTTTGATCTGTTTAGTATTCCCACCCGGAAAGGGTTGAAAAGGAGCAGTGTGTCCTGTTTCCTTTCTGAATGCAGTCTTTGGCAAAGACTCCACTCGCAAGACACTAAGTAACTGAGTTGTCAAAAGTATTTAGCAATGCGGAGGTTTCCTCTGTAATAAAACAAATCGGTACAAATCTATGAAACAAACATGCAATTGTGGCGCTAATATTTTACTCTTCCCTCCATCTATCTGTCATTTGTTTCAATAATTATTTGAATGCGGGGCCTTTGTGTATTTCAGTCTTAATGAAGCATGTATAGTATGAATATTTCAGTGACCTGCTGTGCATAATTTTCTAGGTTTTGACACAGGGGTTTCGACACCGGTTTGTGGGATTGTTGGATTAAACATTCATTCATACTTGTCTCTTAGATTCACTTCACACATTTAAGCAGGTCTAGTCCTACAGGGTTGCTTGGCATAATAGAACGCAATGTGTGTCACGAATCCTGTCCATGGACTTCCGTTCAATCACCACCAGAGGTCACCCTTCCATTACAGTGACTCTCGCACAACACAAACTGTTGCATGTCATCCCGGACTACATATCCCATCAGCCATTGCACTGATTGCACACAGCACTGATTGCACACAGCTGTCATCAATCACACATTCACTATATAACACTCACTCAAACAACCATTCTCTGCCGAGTATTGTTTAGCCTGTACCCTGTTCCGAGTCTCTGTGTTGCCTTGCCTTGCCTTCTTGTTTTTGACCTTGGACTGTTTATTGGATTGCTCTTCTGTCTCGCCCTGGATTGTACCTGTTTGCTGGTGTTTGACCCTGCCTGTTTTGACCACTCTTAGGAATAAAAGCCTTGCATATGGATCCGCACGTCTCCCGTCTTGTTCGCCCCGTTACAATGTGCCTCATCTTGATTGTGTCTGCCTGATTGGATGTGCTGTTTTATTGCAAATAGTGTGAGATTTGCTTTCTCCAAAATGCACTTAGTATGTTGCTGAAATATGACTGCAATTTACAAGTATGATTTGTATTATATTTATATCAAACAGTATGTTAATTTAAGAAACCTCATTGCTTTAGTATGCACATAGAGGACCTGATAATTAATAATGTTATTTCAATAAAATTTAATAATGAAAATAACATTTTTCAGATTGTAATTCTCTCCTCATTTAGGATGATTTTCTAAATTTAAAATGATGGCCAATGCATTATCACTCAGTGTATACTGCAATGGTCTGCTTTCATCATCATTTTGTTTAACTGCTTGTACTGAATTATTTGCAATCAAAGCTGCATTAGTAGATACTAACCTGAGCATTTTTATTGTTTCAGTTGCAGACCTCTCCTCAGCTGAGCCATTTGCACATATCCTGCCCGAATTCTTATGGGAAACTGTGACGGATGGTTCATCATACTTGTTTTAATTATTCAGCTGTGTAGATAGCACCTTGGGGAGATGTGCTGCGGCGCATTACAAAAAACACACATTCAGTGATATAATCATAATGATGATAATGAAATGTATTTAGAGCACATCAGTGCCTCCCTCTCTCTCTTTCCCTCTGCCTCTAGCCGCTCTGGTGGGAGGATGTGAGCGCTGTCTGACGCAGAAGAGGCAAGTTTGCTGCGCTCTGGCCCCCGGTGGCTCCTTGTGGAGGCCTGCGGTGCCCCGCACGATGGCTCACCGGAGATTAGCCGTCAGAGCAGAGGGCTTTGCATACCTCATGTGCCGTCAACTGCGAAGGCTTACCTGACAGGTGTTGCTCTCGCTCAGATCTGTTGTGTCCTCCTGAGCTGAAGCTTCAGTAGGGCGCCTGTAGGTAGGAGAAACCATGCTTCCTACTGTCAGTCATCACAGGCCACACAGCCAAACCAAAGCTAAATCTCTCCTCAATGAGAGCTCAATGATGTCTGATCAGTGTGGCAAAAAAACACCCTAGGCGCTGCTTGAAGAGTCCTTGCTTAAATATGTAATTGAGCATTGCAAACTTTTTGAGAAAACAAGCTTTGGGAGTACTGTGTGTGATTGCATATCATTTCAAATCTAAGTATTGTGTAAATGGAAATGTTTTCAAATGTGATATTTTAGTTTATTTGGAGTCTCTGAGAGATGTATTCAAACTCTCCTGGCATCCCATACTTCCAACAACTCTGTTCACTCTTTAGCGCATCTACAGTATGAGTTGACCTGTTTGTTCTGTTTGTATACACCAGGGATGCCCAAACTCGGTCCTGGAGGGCCGGTGTCCTGCAGAGTTTAGCTCCAACTTGCCTCAACACACCTGCTGGTAAGTTTCTAGTATGCCTATAAGAGCTTGATTGGCTGGTTCAGGTGTGTTTAATTGGGGTTGGAGCTAAACTCTGCAGGACACCGGCCCTCCAGGACCGAGTTTGGGCACCCCTGGTATACACGCTTACTGGAGAATTTGTGAAATAAGAACATCTAAGTAGTTTTGTATCATGTCCTGTATTAAAGTGTGCTGTCAGGTTAATCTACCTTTAGTTCTCCCCAGAATTGCGGCATATTAACAGAAACGGGGACGTAAGGGTGCTAAAAACAGCAGAAGAGACAAATGAATGATCACATGTATGCGCAGTGATAATAGATTAATAATTCATAGTGCTTTATGATTAATTAAAACAGGCCTCAGGTCCAGTGGCAGGTACAGGCTGAAACACAGTCTGACATTTCCATGCGATCCTCAGAACATCTGAACTCTCTCCCTTCTTCTGTCCTAGTCCAGGTGGAAGACCTGTTCAGATATCTCCAGTGGCATGCAATTCCTACTTTGGGGACCATAAGTGCTCTTTTTTTTTTTTTTTCTCTCCAAGGCTTGCCGGTGTGGGGATGTGCTGTATATAGTACAATCAAGAGCCTATTTATAGCGAACATGACAACTTGACTTATGAACAACTTATGTAATTTATTGACCACACCTTCGCTCTTTTGTGTAGTAGCATCCCTGGCTACTATGCTCAAATGATGTTGTTATTTACGGGTGCTGCCCTATAATACCATTTATACTGTTTTATATTGTGTATTGTTTTACTTCAATGTGAAACACTGTATTAGCAGTTTTTGAACTTTGTACATCAGCACTTCTCTCCTCATTTCCTCAGGATGAATCACTTATGCTTATAAGTTGCTTTAGATAAAAGTGTAAGCAAATGAATAAATGTAAACGTCTGTAACCTTTAAATTAACATCTATAACACTGTTTTCTCTGTCCTCAGAAAATGGCCCAAGAAAATAGCAAAGTTGTAAAGTGTTCCTGACTGTTCCTCTGCTGGGTAGTGAACTGTAACTGTCCCTTGGCCTGGTCCTGGCAGCTGGTGGTGGGCAGGGCATGCCCCGTGGCAGTGCTAGGGGAGGGCCGGGAGGACCAGGGCCTCGGCCTGCTCTCACCCTTGTCTTGCCCGTGCTAATGGAATAAGGCCGGGCCGCCCATATGGCACTTGTGGGAACAGTGGGACTCTGGAGGCTGGCACAGGGAGCCACCACTCTGCTGTTAGAAATTAAACAGGACAGGTCCTCACCGGGCTCTGCCCACAGCCGGATAGTGTAATGGATGGGTTTGGTGATTGGACAGCACTTGGAGCGGCCTGTGTGAACCCGCCAATGAGCAGAGCCAAATAGTTGCAGCTGTGAAAATTCAGGCCTGGAGAGTGTCCTTGACAAGTTTTGTTGACACTTTTTCCATTGCCTACATGTGCTAAAACATTTAAGTCTAATTAGAATAGATTATTAGAACTAGATCTAGACTTGGTGGCGTCCAACACATCTTTCTGGACCACTTTTCAAAGGTGTAGTCTGATCATCAAGTGACTCTAAAGTTCAGTAAACAATCTTCTCCATTCTGAATCAAGGTGGTGATGATGATGTATAGTCTGTTGTGGTTTGAAGGTGGTAGTACATGCCCAGCAGGACCACAGAATGTCCTTCAAGGGGAGCTCAAGGAAAAGTTTTCCTGCCAGAATCCATCAATGAGGCTAATAGAGAGAATGTGGATCAGGGCCGGAAAAGAGAGTGGACTGCAGTGGGGCAAATCAGTACACTTGGCACAAATTGTGGCTTGCTGTACGATTTTCTGTTTTATTGGATAAAGCTTGGCTAGGTGGAGCATTGCGAGATGGGGCTTCAGCAAGTTCACATAACCAGAGCAAATGCTCATGCTCACTTCTTTTATATATTATCCCACACTCGCTGTGCACAAATGGAACTTGTAGCAATTTGTAACAGTCCCTAAAAAAAGAAAGTAGATAATTATGAGAAAGTCAGCAAAAAAATGTTCCATATTTGACATAATGGTGCCTCGGTTTCCTGTATGAATATTCCCGTGCATGCTCATGCCAGACTGCTAAACAGGTCACTCTCCTTCCTCTCCTGCCACCCACCTCCCTGGATCTGGAACAAAAGCCAACCTCCCCCATCTCTCCCCCTCTTCTCTCCCGTCTCTCTGTTTTATTGGTGACAGCTGCCGCAAAACAAACTCGCGGAGTGAGAGAAATTATGTGTCAGTGGAAGGTCCTTTAGCCTGCGCCGCTAATCTGTCACACGCGGTTTGTTGTTTACCGTTCCTCCGGCTCGCTGACCGGCCATCGTCGAGCGTAGTGCCGTAATGGCGACAGATGCTGACCCGCAGAAGTGTGAATCTTGCCGATTTCCCCCTGCTGCCAACCTGTAAATTACAGCTATCGGGAGTAATTAGACCCGATAAAACCCTTCCAAGCTTCACCCCCCACGTACCACCCTGACTCACTCGCTCTCTCTCTCGCTCTTACTCTCTCTCTCTTGGCCTGCCAGTGACACGAGATAGGGGGATTTGAGAGGCACAAGGTTGCTGGCATTGACCGATCCCACCGTTAACCTGTCTCTGACACCTTCTCCCCTTATTACTCTGGCACTGCCATCCTCAACAGGCCGTAAGGGAAAGACAGTATACCAGACACAAGAAAAATACAGCTACTGTACATGTCCAAAAAAACTGCACCTGCAACTCTTTGCAGGTACATTTAATACAGCAAAAGAAGTATAATTTTGCAATCTTTCATCATGCTGTTTGTGCAAGAGCACATTTTTTATGAGCACTTGAAGTGATGCCACTTGGCAAGTTTGGCAAGTCCATTTTTGGCAAGCTGATTGAGCGGAATATGGTGAATGTCATTGCAGTCATACTGTCCGAACTGTCCGAGC
>NW_015631742.1:153491-164871 GCF_001515625.1 Sinocyclocheilus rhinocerous
CTGTTGTGGTTTGAAGGTGGTAGTACATGCCCAGCAGGGCCACAGAATGTCCTTCAAGGGGAGCTCAAGGAAAAGTTTTCCTGCCAGAATCCATCAATGAGGCTAATAGAGAGAATGTGGATCAGGGCCGGAAAAGAGAGTGGACTGCAGTGGGGCAAATCAGTACACTTGGCACAAATTGTGGCTTGCTGTACGATTTTCTGTTTTATTGGATAAAGCTTGGCTAGGTGGAGCATTGCGAGATGGGGCTTCAGCAAGTTCACATAACCAGAGCAAATGCTCATGCTCACTTCTTTTATATATTATCCCACACTCGCTGTGCACAAATGGAACTTGTAGCAATTTGTAACAGTCCCTAAAAAAAGAAAGTAGATAATTATGAGAAAGTCAGCAAAAAAATGTTCCATATTTGACATAATGGTGCCTCGGTTTCCTGTATGAATATTCCCGTGCATGCTCATGCCAGACTGCTAAACAGGTCACTCTCCTTCCTCTCCTGCCACCCACCTCCCTGGATCTGGAACAAAAGCCAACCTCCCCCATCTCTCCCCCTCTTCTCTCCCGTCTCTCTGTTTTATTGGTGACAGCTGCCGCAAAACAAACTCGCGGAGTGAGAGAAATGATGTGTCAGTGGAAGGTCCTTTAGCCTGCGCCGCTAATCTGTCACACGCGGTTTGTTGTTTACCGTTCCTCCAGCTCGCTGTCCGGCCGTCGTCGAGCGTTGTGCCGTAATGGCGACAGATGCTGACCCGCAGAAGTGTGTGTGAATCTTATTTCCCCCTGCTGCCAACCTGTAAATTACAGCTATCGGGAGTAATTAGACCCGATAAAACCCTTCCAAGCTTCACCCCCCACGTACCACCCTGACTCACTCGCTCTCTCTCTCGCTCTTACTCTCTCTCTCTTGGCCTGCCAGTGACACGAGATAGGGGGATTTGAGAGGCACAAGGTTGCTGGCATTGACCGATCCCACCGTTAACCTGTCTCTGACACCTTCTCCCCTTATTACTCTGGCACTGCCATCCTCAACAGGCCGTAAGGGAAAGACAGTATACCAGACACAAGAAAAATACAGCTACTGTACATGTCCAAAAAAACTGCACCTGCAACTCTTTGCAGGTACATTTAATACAGCAAAAGAAGTATAATTTTGCAATCTTTCATCATGCTGTTTGTGCAAGAGCACATTTTTTATGAGCACTTGAAGTGATGCCACTTGGCAAGTCAAGCTGTGTCATTTTTGGCAAGCTGATTGAGCGGAATATGGTGAATGTCATTGCAGTCATACTGTCCGAGCTAATAAAATATTGTCCCCCAAAAGTGTTCAACTCACTTAGAAACTGTCCTAAATACCGACCTTTTCAGTCCTTCTCCGAGTCTACACTTTACATGTGCACTTGACAACCATCTCAAGTCCCCAAATACACAAGTGTGCCATCTTGGACTGAATTTCAGAGGCTGATACCACTTATTACATGTAAGTGTCCTGTAATAATTTGAGTTAATATTGCTGACAAGCTCAGATAACCAGTTGTTTTTGCATGCAGGAAAAAACGAAGAAAAGAAAAACAATAATGTGATGCCCTGAGAAGATGCCTGGCTGTGGGTTGGCAGTAAGCCTTTGCCCTCTCCATGTCCTCCTCATAAGTCCAGATGCACGTCATTGCCTTCTGGTGCCAGGCCCAGCCATAAAGAAAACAGAGTTCATGGCCCTTTAAGTAACTCACCTAGTGCTAAAGGTCACACAGCCAGGTCTTGTCATCCCCACCCTCTCTGTCTCCCTGCTCCCTTTTCCTCCTCCTGCTCTGCCATGTTGATGGACAGCAACATGGATTGAAATGGGGCTTGTTAATTATTCATTGATTTCTGGTGGTTCGGGCGTGTGGAATCTTTCTTGCTTCCTGCGTAGTCGCATTGTGTTGAATTTAAGCAGTCAAAATTCAGGGAGCTTGTTTAAGGAAGGGGCATCCTATGGTCTACATAGGGTTGAAATATGAGTATGTTTTTTAGTTTGACACACTTGATAAGGTTTAAGAGGCTTTTACCATAGTGTTTTTGTTGCTCAGTTGGTGGAGCATGACACTAGCAATGCCAAGATTGTAGGTTTGATTCCTAGGGAACACACTTTGCTATATTAACTATACATTAAATGTAAGGAATAATTTATATAAAATATTGATATATAATACTGAAATATTTGGAAATGAATGCACATTCTGAGGCGGTAATGTGGCCATGAACTGGATGATGCTTCAAATGCGGCTCAGCCAAATCAGAATTTAAAATTATGTTTGTCAGTCAATCAGAATCAAACTTTCAACAGAGCTGTAGTGTAAAAATTCACATACTTAACTCTCATATCTAGTCATATCTAACATACTTGAGTTGGGCAAGTGACCATGCTTCTTCAAGTCAGATCCCAGAAGCCTTGAAATGATAATTAAGCATTTCAAGGTCCTGTTTCAGATATTATACAGGATAGATTATCATCCTTATGTTATGCAGCATTTAGCAGTCAAAGCTTGATCCAAGTGAAAAAGGGTCTAACCCAGATTTGAGAGAATCTCACATTCTCTTGCCTCCACTCAGGGGTTAATTCTGCTCTGTTGTCCTTGGCACTCTGTGGGCATACTGCAGCATGGCATAGTTCTCTCGCTCTCTCTGCCTCTATCCTCTCTATCCTCTCCCAGCAGTGGGGGGTGGACAGAAACACTGGCAAATGAAGGCACTGAAACCCTCTGCTCCATTTCCTCTCTGCTCTCCACTTGTCTCTCTGTTTGCTTTGCTCCCTCTTCTCTCTTGGCCAGGTGGCACCTCTTAAACATGGCCCAGGAACGTTTGAGTGGCCGATTAAGCATGGGGCTTTTCTCCCGTGTAGCTGTAATGAGTCAGGTGCGAAAGGGTGTACTCTGTGTCAACCATCACGTCATCAAATTTCAGTTTTTTACGCTGATCTAGGAGCAGTGTTACAGATGAAAATGAAGCCTCTGTGATCATTTACTCACTCTCCTGATGGCTCCCAACCTATGACTTACTTTCTTCCATTTGAATAGGAAAAGTTTAACTTTATCTTAGGGTGCTCTTTTCCATACAACAAAAGCATATAGTGCAAAATATATTAGTCAGTTACATTGGAAGGAACCTGGAGCAATGCATCTTTGCATTTTTTCACCAAACTACAGCTTAAATTTTGTTTTGTTCCTCACACAAAACTGTACATGTACACATAAATGTACATGTAAATGACAACAGAATCTTCTTTCTCCTGTAAACAATTTTTTCAACAAGGAAACACAGAACTGCAGATCAGCGCTGTTTCCAACATTACCACTCCAGTGTGAGACGTCCTGCTGAGCCAGTGATGGCTTAGTGTCACAATAGGAGATCATGACTGTTTGAGTAGCCAGCGCTAAACCGCAGCTGGTGACTTTCTGCCTTTTGATGATGGGTGTTCACATCAGAAGGGCTTGTAAACAGAAGGGAGTGTTTAACAGCCTTTTGTTGAAATGCTGATCTATCCTTATTTGCATGGCTGTAACAGTACTGTGCCGCAAACTGTTCACTAAACTGTCTGTTGTTTGTTCTTCTGCGAGGCGCTCGTAATAAATCTCAGTAGGGGTTGATGACACTCATATTTAACAGCCATGGCATGATGAAGCCTTTGGGGCTTTTTTTGAAGTACTGCTATAGAAGTTCTTTTCCTTTATAGTGGCATCTAGTCAACTCCCAGAGACCAAAAAATGCATCAATTGATTATATAGGTTACCACCCCACCATGACAGCTGTGTTGCAGCGGTGCCCAAATAGAAATAAATCATTGACTTTTTTTCTCAATTAAGTAGGTTAATAACTGAAAATGGCGTGTAATGTTTTATTTAACTTTAGGGCAGGGACAGTGAAAAGGGCCAGCACATGTTATGGAGGGCTGAGGGAGGTGCAGCGAGCTTCATTCGCTCTGGGGTGCGAGCAGAGCTAAGGACTCAAAGAATGATACCCGCCCCTTAGGCCATTCCATATTAAACAAGTGCTTTGTAAGTGTGCCTTCATTACTATTCATCACAAATAAATACTTAAGCACAGAGAGCTTAGTGCCCCGCTGTTATACAGTTCTCCATTATTACTGCGGCCCGGCCGTCTGGCTGCCTGCTCGGCTGCACTGTGCCCAGACTCTTCCTGTGTCCTTCAGCTTTCTGGAGCGAGAGAGAGAGGGTGACATATATGCCTGTCCAGCCTGCCTGCCAGTGCCCTTTAAGCAGGTAAGCTGCCAAGTTATGTGTCTCATGGGCTTTGCTGTCCACAAACTGCGCTCTCATACCCCCTTCTCTCTTTTTCTTTCACTCGCTCTCTCTCTTTCCTGCTTGCGTTCTCTCATGCATACACATCTCAAATCTCCTTTTTCTTTCTCTTTTTTCACCTCCCTGTCATAGCAGGCAAATACAATCTCTGGAGAAGAAAATGCACAAGCATCATTGGGGGGTAATATTCAGATTACTGGACAATTACTAAAGCCTGTGCAGTGCACTGATTTTACTATGGGTAAAGAATGTTCTAAAGCCCACTTAACTGCAGTACAATCACTGTAACTGACTACAGTGGCGTACTGCTTTTGTAAACCAAATCTTGTTGTTTATTACTGTGCCTTGCTCCCTAGTCAGGTAAAGTTGTGATTAAACAGAAGTAGCGACAGTATGACAGACATACAAGTTAAAAGGTTTAGTAAAAAATGGACTTTATTCTATCCATTGGTTGTTGATTGGATGGGGACAAATCTGAATGCAGGCTTGCAGTCAATTCTAAGAAAGGGCCGGGATTAAGTGGACTAAATGTTTGGAGAAGCCCGGCATATGTTACCAGAGAGAAGTCAGTTGTTTAACTGGATCAAGATTTTGATTAACAATTACACAATTAAAAGGTCAGAAATGTATTTTTTAAATTATTAAATATGCATAGATGAATCATTCACAATAAGATCAATAACATGCATTCAGAAAATAATAAATAAAATAATAAAAATTAAAAGAAATAAAATAATTATTATTTACATGAAATGTTTTTGTATGAAAGTACTTTAAAAAGGCTTTCAAGGCATCATAATGTCTAATGATCTTAAAACAAATTCAAGTGAGCTTTAAAGATATCCAAGCAAATATTGAGTGATTTTAATGCTTATTTCCCAGTAGAAAATGAGCCATAAATTGAAAAAGGGACATTTATTAATAAATAGATGCAAGCACCCCACAATCCCACAAATGCAGCATTTTTTAGCTTTTGGACACAATCATAGTTAATGCAGTCAATGGTGTGGTTATAGTAAATTTACAATGACTATGAAAACAGATCATTCAATCACAATGCATTCATTTTATAATAACTGTAACATTTACATTTGGTCCCCACCAAACCTTGAACATTTGGTTACATATTTGACGAGCACGCACACAAAGACTAGGCACGGTGCCGGAGTAGGCCAAACTCCAATCCCTTTTTGCTGTGGGTTTTTTGGAAGATGATCTAGCTCATTCTCTTTGCATCCGTCCCAGGCAGCAGTATACTGGGCTGGGTTGGCCATGTTGCAGGCTGGCTGGCAGAGTTTGGCACGCGGACTGCGCTCTGGATGTGTGCTGATGAATTGCAGGCACGATGCGGGCCGGCAGCCGGCGAGGAGAACCACCAAGCGGCCGTCAGGCCCCATCAGCGTCTACCTCTGTGAAGGGGAAATTGTGGAGACAGCGCTGACAACTTAATTTAACACCGAGCTAGAGTGAGACTGCGCACTGGATAATTGATAATGCTGCCACAGACACACACACACAAATAGACACAAACACCACAAAGCATCCTGTCAGAATGACAGTCGAGAGAACCAATCCTTTGCTGAAACTAACCCGTGGTATTTGTGATCAGAATTTCTGCTGTCCAAAATAATTGAATGCAGATCATTTAACAGACAAAATAGTTACTAGTTACTTTGCTACTTAATGTTTCAGATAAAATACTATTAAACTTTCAAATGTAGGTAAATCCAGTGATTATTTCATCCTCAAAAGTGCATTTATCAGGCCAGTACTTTATAACCATGACTTTGTTTCATGGCAGAGTGATAAAAAACCTGCATGCCCTTCTCCCAGACGTTCGTGAGGTCAGCCAGTCATATTGGAACTGCTGATTTTGACCATCTCTTGCCATTTTTGTGTCCAATTTGCATCAGATGGTTAGTGAACAGACTGTGGGAGGTCCATAGCTGGGAAACAGAAACAGTTCATATTTTATATTCATTTAGCAGTCAATTTCATCCAAACTTACAGCACATTCAATTCAGGCTGTGCATCTTATCAAAAGGGTATAAAAAAACATGTATCAGTTTAATTCTTCAGCTGTAGTGCTTTTAACACACATCGTGTTTACGTCTGTATTCGTCAATGAAATCAAAATTCAGAAGCCTGTATTCATATACCCATGTTTTTTTTTTTTAAAACAGCAGTTTCTTTTCTCTTGTGTGTGATGGATTCGATAAATTCACAGGTGGAGATTGAGTGCAAGCATTTCCCGTGGGCCTAACACATATATACCGTTCTGAAATATTACATCAGTTTTTGTAGATAAGCAGAGCGGAGTGTGAAGGCTTTGAACAGACCTACTCTGGTCCCTCCTCACACCAAGAACTGAATAAAACCCGGGCCTAGTGAATCCCTTCAGCGAGTCAGGCAGCCATAATCCCCTTTTAATTTCCTTTTGGAGCCTTCGCCTGGGCTCTGTCTAAAGCCGGCTGTCCGTGATGACACAGTGGCCCTGGTGACAGTGCAGGGCTATGGGGGTCTTTACAGGGATCCAGGCGAGGAATATACAATAACCAAGTGAGGTCTTTTCAGCCTTTATTCGGCCTGCTTTCTGTTTGCCCAGCACTCCGAGGGGGATTTTCTGTGTCATACACACATACAAACACACTTTCTCCCTTCTACCCCTCTTACACACAAATGAACACACACTTCTGTCTGTGCACAAGGCCTTGCACACACACACGCTCCTTTGGAAGCAGACCCAAGGTAAAGTTTCTCTGTATAATGCTATTTATATCTTAATTTATACAGGTTGGCTATGATGTATGGGTCACATGGCCCGCTCCGCTCAATCCCTCTCAATCCCACAATGCCCAGTGTAATATTTCCTCTTGAACAGCAATTTATTTCTCTCCTGTAGAGGAGTTATTTAAAAGAAAAGGTCTCATCATTAAAATGTATGCTTTTGCAGCACGGCTGAGCTTAAAGGGCAGCCGGTGAACACGGCACACTCCCTGTTCGCCGACTGAAACAAGACGGGAAGAGTCTACGTAGACCAGCACGAAAAGAACGAGTGAAGAGAGAGAGAGCACATCTTTGTAACATTTTTGCCCAAAAGGTGGGTTCAGACCAACGAAATGGAGAGGGTTAAAGTTATCCCGGGAGATGAATGGATTTCTCCTGACATTTACCGTTGTATGGGGTACCGTATATCTCCCACATATAATATTACTGAATGTGAAGTTTTGCGGTGAGCACGTGCTCTCACATTCTCAGATATACCGTCTTTTTTTAAGTATCTAGTTGCTGTGCTTTATAATAAAGAGAGATATTTCCATAAAATGTCATTGGAGGCTTTGTGTCATATGTAACCCTCTCATCACCTGAAGACGTTCTTCTGCTTGAGTCTGGTGTTTTTATCCCATCCACCAGCTGAAGTAATTAAAGGGTTATTAGTAAACAGATACTCATGCTCACTTACCACTGCCAACTGTCTCATACCATCTGCTGCCGGTGTGTGTGTGTGTGTGTGTGTGTGTTTGTGCACTTGACTTTAGGAAGAGCTGGATGAGCAGGTGCCTGTGTTCACTGTGTAGGTATCACACTGTTCTAACATACACTAATATCTATCTATCTGCTGTCATTAATTTATGTACTGTCTATTTATGTCAGATCCACCCATCCATCTATCTGTTGTTCATTCATTCATTAGTTCCATCCATCCATCATCTATAGTTCTATATATCTATCATTTTATATAATCTTCTATTTATTGACATAAATCTTATCTATTTATGTCAGATCCATCCATCCATCTATCTTCGTTCATTCATTAGTTCCATCCATCCATCATCTATCATTCTATAATTCGTTCTATCTATTTATTGACATAAATCTTAACTATTTATGTCAGATCCATCCATTGTTCTATCTATCTGTCTATCTATCTATCTATCTATCTATCTATCGTTCTATCGTTCTATCGTTCTATTGTTCTATCGTTCTATCTCCAATCATTCATTTATGTATTATTTATCTATTTATGTCATTACTTCCATCTATGTTTATATATATGTGCATGTTTGTGTTTATATGTGTGTGTGTGTGTGTGTGTTTACTTATGCTTTGGTTCTGGCACTGTGTTGATTCCAAGGCAACCATTACTTTTTTATTGCATTTTCAGGCAACTGCACTTTCTCGCTTTGCCTGTATCCTCCACCATGCCTCTCCACCCCCTCCTCTCCCCTCTCCATCCTCGCGGTTTTTTTTTTTCTTTTTTTTTCTCTGTAATATTGAAGGGATTAACCCTGCTGGCCCCTTGGTGGTTACTGTTTCATTTTATTCTTATTAAAATCTTAAGAGTCTTCTTTAATATTCCTGTATGATACCTCAATAATCTAGTTCCCTTCTTCTTTCCCTTTGTGTGTTTGTGTGCCTGTGTGTACTTGCCAGTGTGTGTTTCTTTATTTGCCTGATATACAGTATATGTGTTCACAAGTGCACAGCTGTCGATAATCAGAGTAGCGTATAATAGATATGATTATTATGAACCTGTGCTTGAATTTGTTCACAATTATTTGCGTGACAGTGATTATATTTTATAGTAATCATAATTATCTTAATTAACCATCCTTCCCATACATATATGCCTGACAGATGTAATGATTTAGTGTTTTTTTGCAGGTCTTTAGCTCACCCATAATGCTGTAATACTGCTGCTGAGCGACAAACAGCTATCTACAGTAAACTGCATTGATTTTGTGATACCTCAGGTTTGAGTAGAGTAGCGAACATGAATACTGTTGTCACAGCAAAGCTTGCTGGATCATTCTCTCATTTCTGCATCAGTTTCCATGACCTGAGGCAGCTTACGTAGCAACTTGTGTTCTTCTAGCACAAATCATAGAGAGTCTGAAGGTCTGCTGAGAGTTTTTGTCATCTAGTAACTGTCATATGTCAGTTACTGATCATTTAAATAAATAAATAAAAATAAATATAAAAAAATAAATATAAGTTTAAAATAAATGGAGTTTATTATTTCATGTCAATTTTAAAATCATTTTACATTTTTAAAGTAAAACATTTTTTTTATTTTAGCTTTCTTAGACATGCAGCCTATTTCTTAGCACACCTGTTTAGAGAATAAAGTTAGCTTTATTTTGGTTTCCCTTCAGGAACTCGAGCTGCGCCGGTAAACGCTTTGGGAACGCTTTCAGCATGACCATGCTCTGAATCACATGTAAAATCAGTCCAATGGAAGGGCGAGACGTCACAGGCGGGTGACGTAGAGACCAGGAAGCTATAAAAACATGTGCGGTGGAACCGGCGTCAGCTTTCTGTCATTCAGCTAGCGCTCTGTGTGTGTGTCAGTCGCTATTTGTTGTGAGTCTTATTTAGTGTTGTTTGTCCACTTATAAGCTCCATTATGTCAAAGCTTCCGCCAAGAAGAAGCATTTGGGCAAGAGCAGGCAGCGTTCAGGCTGTGTGTTCCTCCCTACCCGCACTATATTTCGGGTGGGGACACACACAGTTTGTGTGTTGTCTGCTTGGGAGCGAAGCACACAGAGTCAACTCTCGAGGGAGCTGACTGCCCGCATTGCGAGCGTTTGTTACTGCGTATGCTTCGCTCTCGGAAGGCTCACTTTGAGGAGGGAGCCTTCACCAGCGTTCCTCGCGGTGCTGGCCCCGCTTTCGCCGAGGCGGAGCGGCGGCTATGCTCGTGGGGTTCGCATATGATCCAGCGCCCGCTCTCTGGGATTGGAAGCCCGCGCTGCGGTTCTTCCTCGCGGGGGGGTCTTCTTCCGAGGAGGTTGATGTGGAGGGCGTCGATGAGCTCGCCAGTTGCACAAGCACCAGTTGCACAAGCAGCAGTTTCACAAGCATATTATGTCTAATATTATAATGAGCAGCATTACTGGGGAGCTCGCGCAGTCAGCTCTCGGGGGGCTGATTGTGCTTTTACTGCTGCAAAACGCTCCGCTCTTGCCGGGCACGCTCCGAGGAGTGTGTCCGTGCCTGTGATCTTGCGGTTCCGGTCCCGCTGCTGCTGAGGCACGGTGGAGATTGAGATCGCGGGGATCGCACATGATCTGGCGGACGGGTTGGAAACGGGCTCTCCCTATCTCCACCCGCATTCCCTAGATCTGCGGTTTCTTCCCCCTCTGAGTGAGAGTTCGCTGCTGCAGCTATCTTTCTCCGAGGAGATTGATATTGTTTGTGTGACCGAGCAGCTTCATTTTCGGTTTTGATATGAATCTTATCACACCAGACCGTGTTTACTTGTCTGGTTGTTTGAATGCATTTTATTCTGAGGAATTAAAATGAAGTACTTCTTCTGACTATGAGAAGTTAGATATACAGGAGCTCTTGGAAAATAAATAAATAAAAAAAAATTTCTTGAGTGAGAGCACGCATTTACCTCTCTTCCTCCGAGGAGGTTGAGGTGGTCAATGGGCTGCTGGGCGGGAGCAGCCCCAACCAACCATGTTCCAGCTCCTCATGTAGGGAGCGTCACTTCTCGTACTCCTCAGAATTTAGAGTCAGAGTGGCGCTCCCGGGCCAAAGGCTTCTAGTGGAAAGCGGATCTGCGGACCGTCATTCTCGCTGGATAGTCTTTGACTAAAACATCCTGACGCCTAGGGCCCAGGACTTCTGAGGGCTGGCCCCCTCTGGGGAAGAGTTGTGTACACCTCGTTTTACGGTGCCCGTCTCTCCTCAGTGCCCTCAGGAGATCGATCTGCCAACCCTGCCATCTATGGTGCTTCAGGGCGCAGTGGTCTCCGGCGAGCGCTTCTCTCAGTCACCGGCCCGGAAAACGTAGCAGTACTAAGAGGCTCGCTACCTCTTCGGAGGTTTCTAGAGCAGCTAGTTCGACCGTTCCCTGCTGGTCCGCCGCTTCAGGGCACTGACCTAGCCTCTCTAAGTGCACCAGAGGCCAGTCTCGAGAGACTGGTTCCCTTAGTAGGTCACCTGGCGGCGTGGGAGCCCCTGCCAAGCGTGTCTCATTGGGTCCTGCCCCGAGCAGGCTCTGGTTCTATCAGTCTAGTCTTCCTAGGAGATGACGCGGGTCTGAGGACCGTCGTTTTCAATAGGAGACTTCAGCT
>NW_015631742.1:165366-168217 GCF_001515625.1 Sinocyclocheilus rhinocerous
CTACGTGCCTTAGACATGTGGAGGAAACCTTGGTTCTTGTCTCAGGGCCCGGTACTGGGAGCTCCTTGTCACCGCATAACGCTAGCGACGGTCGCGTCTCTCACCGGTTGGGGAGCGGTCATGAGTGGCTACTCGGCCCGCGGTCTGTGGAGTAGTCGCCATCTCACGTGGCACATCAAATGCCTGGAGATGCTGGCCGAGTTTCTAGCATTGAAACACTTCCTCCCGGACCTAAGAGATTGCCATGTGTTGGTGCGCACTGGCAACACAGCGGTGGTCTCTTATATCAACCACCAGGGAGGTCTGCGTTCACGCCCCCTCCTCTCGGACTGGACGCTATGGTACAGACATGACCGAGGCTTCGTCTGTACGCCTTTTCCCCCGATTGCTCTACTCCCGGGAGTTCTGGAGAGAGTGTGCCGGGACGGGTTCCGTCTACTGTTAGTAACCCCGTTCTGGCCAGTCCGAGTATAGTTCTCGGACCTGATTTCCCTTCTCGACGGCTCTCCATGGGAGATTTCCGTCAGGAGGGATCTCCTCTCACAGGCGGAGGGTACGATCTTTCACCCCTGCCCGGAGCTGTGGAAGCCATGGGTGTGGCCTCTGAGGGGGCACAACTCGGGGGCACAACACATCCTCCAATCCAGAGCTCCCTCTACGAGGAAACTCTATGCCCTGAAGTGGCAGTTTTTCACTTCTTGGTGCGGAGACCGCCAGCTCGACCCAGTTTCCTGCATTCTGCGCCACTCCTGGCTCCTTTCTCTCACTTAGCTGTGCTCTTCCACACTAGGCAGGGATTTTTGTAACCATGGTTCCCCCGAGGGAACGAGATGCTGCGTCTCAGTGCCATACTTCCGGCATCCCTGTGAGCGCTTGCTTCATTTCTAGAAGCTGACGTCGGTTCCACCGCACGTGTTTTTATAGCTTCCTGGTCTGTACGTCACCCGCATGTGACGTCTCGCCCTTCCATTGGACTGATTTTACATGTGATTCAGATCAGAACGTATTCACGCTGAAAGCGTTCCCAAAGCGTTTTCCGACGCAGCGTCTCGTTCCATCAGGGAACCATGGTTACATTCGTAACCTGGAGACGTTTCCTTTCAAATGTTTTTTAACCAATTTTTTTTTATCTCTTGCATTTATTGTACACTTGTAATTGAGTTATTTCTCGTGTACATTTTAATTCCATGTCAGTATTCATGACTTGAGTGTCGTATTTTAAAATGAGAGAAACTCCTTTTATTTAAATTAGTTCAACGGCTTAAAAAGCCTCGCTTAAGAACATCGTAATGTACAGTCCTCCCACCCACATGTATTTTAGTGCTTGTAAAAGCCAAGAATATTTCTCCTCTCTATTCACTGGCAAACAGAAACCAATTCCTCCACTCCCTCCACATCTCCCGCACAGAGGTCGAATTGTCAAAATGACTCTTTTTATTACAGTTCATAAACACAGATTCCCCCAGTGGCCTTGGGAAATTTCACATAAACTTTGATCAAACAGACGTCAGCTTTCTTGGTTTTAAGCACCTGTCACAACGTGCGAAAATAGGCCCGCTCAATCACAAGCAAAGAAAACAGTTGGAAAATAGAGCAAATGCCACAGTGTCACCGTTATATCAAGTCATTATTGTCCAGAATACCCAGGGAATCGATCTCATATGATACAATAAGTTTCTCTTTCATTGATTTTTTTCTCTCTGAATCTCTTGTATGAATTCTTCCTCCATGGTAAACTTTGTGGTTTAAAGTTAATGAGTTAGAATTCACTGGTGCATTTATGAGCCTTGAAAAATGCCTGAAAATAGACAGTAGAGATGAGTGTGAGAAAAAAGGTCTCATGTATGTCCCTCAAATCCCTGTGGCTGTATTGCTCATGGTTAATGCTTTTTTCCTTTCATTTAAATACTTCGAGGAGTGACAGCATGAAGCCCTTATTGGTCATGCCCACGCGGAATCTGCACAATTGTTCTGTGCTTTTTTTAGTGCTTCTGGGGCAGGAAACGCTTTTAAATATGGTAAAATGTAAATAATAATTAGTAGCTAGATTAGTTATCCAAAAAGTTTGCCAGAAATGTTATCAGAAAGGTATCAGTCAGGGTTGTGTGCCATTTAGAATTGAACTGACAATGTCTTTCAAAATACAATTTGCTTCCAGATTTTACATTTTAAAATTGAGGTAGAAAAGAGAATGCAGAATTGCAATTCGAATTTGAATGTAAGGGCGTATTTAAGGAAATTAGAATGAATTTTTTATCATGAATGTATGATTAAGGTTTGACAATGCTAAAAAAGGTTTGAAAGGTTTTAAATTTAAACAGCTCTTTTCCCAGAATGCATTGCCTGTACTGAATTGTCATTCATTTAACTTCTCTTCCTGTCATTCCATTTAAAATTCCAATTCAACTTCCTGTGGGGTGTGGTCAGTTTCGTTCATTCATTTCATTCATCCAACTTTTGAAATTAATTAGTTGAGAATGAAGCTTTCTTATGAGTCGCATCTTTTCAAATGAATCAGTTGAACTGGTTTGCAAAACTGAATGATTTGTTCATGAATCCTGTTACTGCAGTTGACTGGAGAGGAAAATGATCGGTAATGACTTCCTATTGGTCAAGACAGAGTCAATGCTAATATACTTCCAGAACATTCCTGGTTTTGGGTGATGTCTTTATTAGGGAGATTTGGGTGAGAAAGAATTGGTGAATGAATGACATTTATATGTACATTATTCACTAATTGACTTGAAAAACATTATTTTAGGACTGTCCTAGTCTACGTTATACATACAATGGCCAAAATTACACACTGAAAACTACAAACAATGAATGTGTGTGTGTGGGGGGGGGGGGG
>NW_015631742.1:168379-182632 GCF_001515625.1 Sinocyclocheilus rhinocerous
GGTAACCTTAGAGTCATAGAGATAGTGATGTAGCTGGCAGCTGTAGGCAGGGATATTGGAGAGCACCCTGCTCTCCTTTCGGCCTTTTTGTCTGAACGTCGGGCCTATTCTCTCACTCGGAGGCCTCATGGGCGTCCTCAGTGCTCCTTAAGATAGCAGTAATTGCTGAGGACCCACAGCAGCGCTTTTGCTGCATGTTGTTCAAGTGTTGGTTTGCTTCTTCATATGAGTGAGGGAATAGGTGTGGGGTTTTTCCTAACCTATCATACTGCTCAGGCTTGTCTCTCCAGATCTTCTATCTTGTGGTCTATCTTACCCCTATTCTTCTTTGCCTGCTCCTCGCTTTCATGTCTCAAGTCTTCCTTTCACTGCTCTTCTGTTGTTTTCACTATCTGTTGCCGCTCCATTCTTCCCCTCTTCCTCGCATCAGGTCATCTGCTCTGTGGCTTAATAGTGCCATATCTTAATTGCTTTTATCACTGGTTTCATGTAATTAATTTCTCTGCTTGTATCTAACGCAGGTGCTTTTTCTAGATTATCATTGCTAACATGAAGTGATGTGGGGATGAGCAGGGATCTGATATCAGGGTTAAATTATGATAATATTGTGATTTATTTTATAGTTAAAGTAGTATATTCTGATCTTTTATTCACATCTCTCTGCACTGGACATCAGTGCTTTTAGAATTATATCCTTTGCATGTTGTTTGCATGTTAAGTTTGTGTTCATTTCTTTAAAAAAAAGAAAAACAACTTACTGACCCCAAACTTTTGAACAATGCGAAACTGAATATATTCTTAGCTTGATAATATTAGTAACAATATTTTAAAATATTGTTCTTTTTCCATGACCCTTAGTATCTTACACTGGAAGAACTTGAGATTGACAGTGGATGCTCTGAAATGTACGTCACCTCAGAATGACCACTAAACATGGACCAGTCAACTGTGAGAAAAATGCCTTTGTATTCTACTTTTTGAATGCAAATGAATGCAGAATGTTTAGAAAATAGAATAGTTAAATATTGATACACATAATTTAAAATTACTGCTTAAAAACAGCTTAAAATGCATAAGGCTACAATCAAAAGATGATTTAAAGTAGTAAGCAAGAGCCCAGAATATACAAGAATGTACCAGATAGAAAATCAAATTCATAGCCATCAATTCAGATATAAATATGGTGACAGTGGATGCTCTGAAATGTACGTCACCTCAGAATGACCACTAAACATGGACCAGTCAACTGTGAGAAAAAAAATGCCTTTGTATTCTACTTTTTGAATGCAAATGAATGCAGAATGTTTAGAAAATAGAATAGTTAAATATTGATACACATAATTTAAAATTACTGCTTAAAAACAGCTTAAAATGCATAAGGCTACAATCAAAAGATGATTTAAAGTAGTAAGCAAGAGCCCAGAATATACAAGAATGTACCAGATAGAAAATCAAATTCATAGCCATCAATTCAGATATAAATATGGATATTTGTAAATAGAATAATTTTATTTCAGACAGATGGGGACAATAAAGTGGGCAAAATAGCTGTGCAGCATGTCAAAAATAGAAACTGGGCGTCTGACAACTGTCGCAATGCACCGCAAGGTCCGCATCCAGTGTAGACAGCTTCAAGAGCTAATCTAGTTTTGTAGACAAGGTGTCAGCCAATTAATTTCATTTTGTGTATTTTTATAAAGTTTTCACAGGATTTAAATTCAAGAATGAATGACAGTCGTATAAGTGACAGGCTTTTGTGTTGTGTGTATATGTGTGCATCCTAATATGTTTGTATTGTGGTTTGAAAGTGTGTGGTATGTGTCGGCATGAACAGGTGTGTTGGTGTGAATTATAAAGGATGCTCAGCACACCCTCAGTGTTGTGGGAGGTTGAACACTCAGTCTTGGCACACTCAGGTCAGTGGAGATCTGCCTCTGTGCTGGATCAAAGAGAGCTGAGCCTGTGTCAAACTTTCCAGCCATGCTACTAATGCCACAGTCCTGGCAAACACAATGCTCCTCTCCCATCTCCTACTGTTTCTCTCTCTCTCTACCTCAACACCTGACATATAATAAATAGACCAGAGTTTTCCATTGTTACTAGAAGGAAGAAAAATTAGTTACTCATTTTTCTTGCCCTTTTCGGATCAAAACGAATAATCTTGACCATTGACTGACAGATACTGCCTTTTCATGACTGATACAGATTCAATTTTTTTTGTCTAACAACAAGATTTTTTATTTATTATTGTACTGCTTACAAACATTATGTATCATCATTATATACACAGTTCTCTCTTGAGAATGGCTATTTAAAATATTAAATAATAATTATCTGAATTATTATCATGACAGTTATTACATAACTGATTAATTTGAAAGTGTGAATGGACTATAGCTCAAACTATCTCTATTCTTATGGAAAAAATCTCAGTTGTTTTGAATTTCCATTAACACAGTTGTGAGTTTCTGAAATTTACAGCTGTGATGACAAATGTGACCCTGGACCACAAAACCAGTCTTAAGTCGCTTGGGTATATTATATGGGTCAAAATTATCGATTTTTTTTTTATGCCAAAAATCATTAGGATATCATGTTCCATGATGATATTTTGTAAATTTCTTACCGTAAATATATCAAAACTTAATTTTTGATTGGTAATATGCATTGCTAAGAACTTAATTTGGACAACTTTAAAGGCGATTTTCTCAGTATTTAGATTTTTTTGCACCCTCAGATTCCAGATTTTCAAATAGTTGTATCTCGGCCAAATATTGTCCTATCCTAACAAACCATACATCAATGGAAAGCTTATTTATTCAGCTTTCAGATGATGTATAAATCTTAATTTCATGACTGAAAACCCTTATGACTGGTTTTGTGGTCCAGGGTCACAAATTTCTTTATACGGTATCTCGTTGTACCCATAATGTTTTTCACCACTCTCAGCATAAAATCGATGAGGAATGTGAAACTCATCAGATGCATTGGCCATTGTTTGGTTCTCCCGATACAGATCAAATCAATAAAAAGTCAGAGTCAGTCTCGGTCTTTTTCAAGTGTCTGTTTTTCTTCTGCTGGGGTGTGAGAGTCTCTTGTTTTATGTCATGTCTTGTGCCGAAGTCTGTGGGACTCTAAAGGGACTCTCACCTGTGTGAGGAGAAGCTGTGAACCCATCAAACTGACTTTGTGAAGACAGGCATGAAGCAGACTGCACCCACAACACGCGTCATGCCCCATTAGGAGAAGCTCTAAAGAGGTTAAACTGCTGCGCCTGGCAGAGGCAATTTTATTGATAACCATTTGAAGCCTTTTTTTCCCGCCCGTCTCCGAGCCTTCCGTGCCATCACGCTTTTCTGTCTTTATTCCGTTTGCCACTCTCAACTGACTTCAAATGTGGGAAGCCTCTCCCTCAGACAGAAAAGAAGCTGCCGTTGCCTTTTTCCCGCTGTCTCAGCCATGAAAATCTCTATTCTGATCTGGCAGACAATCGTCTGCAAATTCCCACATCTCTCTGATGTATGTAAATATTTATAATATCAGGTTCTCTGATGATCAAATGTATGTTGGTTAATAGTGAACTTACGCTAGTGGCTTCCCCCCTATTGTCAGACAGAATGTTGCTACTGTTTTTTTCTAACCGTGTTTGACTTGTTGAAAAGGGGGAGTTATTGTCAGTGTTAGCTTGGCTAATCTGCTTTCTTTTCCATCTTTTTCTCTCCCAGCTGCTCGGGCACTCCATCATTTCCTCGTTAGCCCCTGGTCCCTGCCCTGGCCTGAAGTCATCGCTCAGTTAGGCAGCTGCCAGGCCGGCCCTGAGGGTCCCCAGTGGTGAGTGAGAAGTCAAGAGTTAGTCACTGGATGTACTGTCCATTCCTTCTACTCCCCTGTCCAATTAGGAGCTACTTGAAACAAATAAATAACACTCACTGTGCCATTCTTGTGCATCACTGCTCTTCCTCCATATAGCCCAAAGGTCTTTGGGTTGTAAGTCTTAAAATTAATTTGCTATGAAATACATACTTTTATTTTATTATCATTATTTGTATTTTTTTGTAAAAGAAGCAAATGAATGGAAATAGACTTGAAGAGCAGATGCAGTGTCTGTGAGACTCTTTCCTGTGGGCTTTCCTGCAGACTGCCAGTGGCAGCCCTGCTAAAGTCCCTGAGCAAGTATTAAACAACCCCTGACTCAACATCTTCATCACACCTTTCACTGCATTTCTGCATTCATTTTTAATAATTTATTGTTAATGATCTAATTTTATTCCGTTTAGTTCCGTTTTTCGATCTCAGGAACTGTCATCCCAACCATCGCGGAGCAACCTGTCAAGAGTTTGGGGAAGCTTTTTGACTCTAGCCTGAAAGACTCTGCCGCCATCCAGAAGTCCAACAAAGAACTTGGAGCTTGGCTCACTAAGGTTGACAAGTCCGGTCTGCCTGGTAGATTTAAAGCCTGGATCTACCAGTGTATTATATATGTAATTTCCAACAAACAATATGTATAAATATGTCATATTTGTTCATTATTCATGTATGTTATAATATGTAATATATAATAATAAATTATATATAATATTTTCTATTTAAATTATATATATATATATATACATACATACATGCGTGCATACATGCATACATAATTTAATTGACATGTTCAATAAATTTTTTTGTATCAACATGTTTCACACATTTAAAACAAAGACAAAGGTTCATCACCTTTAGGAAGTATCTATCTCACACTCCTTACAGCCGTATTCTACACAATAATACAAAAGTAAAAAAACAAAACAAATAAAAACACATTACCCCCCCCTTCCTTTGCCCCCTTCCCCCTCATAAACCCAAAATGCACTCTCCTGCCAGGTTTCACATGGATGGGTGTTAAAAATACATGTATACCCTTCCTCATCCTTTATTCATACCCATTCCTTCCTTTATGTTTATGAGACTCAGGGGCTCACCTGGTCCAGCGTTCTGACCCAGGGGTGCGCAAAGGTTCTCCAGAAAGTTCCTCTTTCTCAAACCTAATCCACTTTAAATGAGCCCAAACAAAGAAGAACCACTTCATATGTACATACAGTATGTTGGGATTCTGACAGCGTTGCAGCAGTCGAAAGTCCACAATGATTTATTAGTAAATAGAACAACAAGATTCACATGATTCACATTACTGAACATATTATTAATATTCTTATCCATAATGGAATTTTTTTGACAAATGCCAACATAATGGCTTGTGCGATTGTACCTACCTGGAATAACGGTCTGCTTGTGTGGTTTATGTAGGTCCACAGGGTTGTTTTTCTCCCAGCCATTGGGTGTCAGTATAGAGAGGGATGTGGTTAGTGCCCCTCTGCTAGGCCTAGGGGTGTAAGGGGTGGGTGTTGTTAGCACTGTCTACATCCTCCGGGGTAGCGAACGCTCCCATGGGACAGTTCTCTGCTTGTTCACTCATCTGTGTGATGGAACAGTGCGAGCGGGGGGTTACCGATGGGCTTTAAGACAGTTCGCCCTTATTGATTAGATAATCAGCCTGTCACCTAATACCAGTGTTCTTTACATTGTCCCCTGCTGGGATGAGCATGGCTGTTATTGCTAACTGCAGGGGATTCCTGCAACGAGCACCTTTTATGTCCACTATTCTTTTCCACGTGGACTGTTCTGTGTTCCCTTGCACTTTTTCCTGCTTTTTCCTATGCTGGACTGCGGGAGGAGTGTTTTCATTATTTGCCAAGATTGGTATGTCAATCCTTTTGCCCCTGACCCAAGTTTAGAAATGCTTTAGGTTTTATTGGAGGAATGATTACGGAGTTATCTTGCTACCTCACTCTGAGGCCTTTATACCTCCACACTTCGTATACCTTCAGGCAAGGATTGGATTTGATACCCGGGACAGTACCTTGGGAACCGCTCGCTGTCTACTTTCTCTTTCTATTGTTTTGCTGTACCTCCCATTTCCTAAATGTGTCTGTGTGTGTTGCTGATTCAGATTTTTTTTTACACTTTTTTTTTCAACAGTGTTTTCCAGCATTTCCCCTTGTCTCTCTGGCCAGCTAAGTTTATGCAAAGGACAAATGTGAGTAACACAGCGACAGCGTCCCAACCACCTTCCCCTGAGGGTCACGGGTGTCGTGACCCTGCAGCAGGTGCCACTGATGTCATTTCCCAATCACTGTCCCACTTTCCTAGATTTCCGTCCACACCTGCGCTAGGATGAAGATTATGAAGATTTCCTATTTAGTGTGATCAATATTATTATTTTTAGGAAGTTGATTATTTTGAATGAGTGATTTAGGATTTTTTTTTAATTATTAATAAATAATACAAAATGTAAAAGAATGAAAATAAAATATATTTACAAGCTTTTTGCATGTAGGTATTAATTGTAAACACCAAGTTAATATTTTTCTGGCCATAAATTACTACCTTTTCTACATTTCTGCATCTTGGGTACATTTCTACTATTAATTGTCAAACGTAAAGCTTTAGAGAAACACTTTTCATCTGTAACTATTCATATATATTATTTATTTGCTCAAATAATATACATTTATGATTAATCTCTGTTTAGGTAAATTACTATTTTACCCTACCAATGTATCTGTTATTTCTAGTATAGTAGTAGTAGTAGTATTACTAATTATTATTATTATTACATTTTATTTATTATATTACATTTTATTTTTTTTACATTTAAATTAAATGTCAAGCAGGTTTGTTTCAAAGTCCAGAAAAAAAAGAGATAAATAGAGAAAGGACAAAATGAATGTTTCTATTCCTTACACTGAATTTCATTTAAAGCAACGTGGCAAAAAATGGCAATCGTCAGAAAAACATGGGAGAAAGACAGTCGCCCAAATCACGATGCAAATTGCACTTTGATTGACTCTTAATTTCATCAGAAGGCTGTTTTGTTTGGTTTTTATTCTGAGTCAATGAGCTTAATCAGAGTCACTGATCCTGCGGCTCTAAGCTCTCCGTGTTGTGTTTTTGTTTGTCGGGAGATCAGCGAGACTCTATCCGCACTTCATTAACCCTGAGCCGGGGACAATCCTCGGTAAGAGCCGAGGGATTTACCACTATCCTTTCACATGCAAAAATCTCGGCGCCTATTAACAAGACGGAGGAGCTTTTCTTGCAATCAGCTGCGCACTTCGCAAGAATAACCCTTTTCATAAATATTGAGGGGGGTCATCAGCCTCCTTTGGATCATGTGCAGATCCATGTGATAATTTAAATGTTTGATCTGAAATGATATGTCATTTTTTTCCCCCGAGCGCATCTGTTCAAAACAAAAAACGAGCATTTCTTAAATTGCTCTTATTGTCTTGGTGACCAGTTGATTCTGGTGTTTGTCGTATCTTATTAGCATTATTTCCACTTTTTATTATTATAGTTTTTATTTTCAATTTTTATGCTTTAGCAAATGTGTGCAAAACAAGCATGCAAATTAAGTACTTTGAAATTGTATTTAAAAAAATATTTTGTTGCATATTTCCCCACCTCAAAAACAAGCCATACATTTATGAAACGTTCTTAAAATGATTTCTCGCTCTCTACTTAGTGATTCATGGGCAGGAGCCCAATGATGAGACGCAGGATGACATGTGCTATGCGAAAGTTTGCAGCAGGAGCCCGACTGATCACGTTATCGACGTTCAATTAAAAGCTATTAAAGTCTTTTGTCTGCGCGTTAATATCCCATTCAGTCGCCCTGTCAGAGCAGTCCCCAAACCTTGAGCTTTATGGGACGGTCTCGTGGTTGGGTTAAAGTCAGTCTTAGGCTCACGGAGGGGGGATGAAGGGGGGTCCCGTCATGCCGCTGACCAGATGTCCCCTTGCTGATCCGAGCCGCAGTCAGCACTGCCCGGTGACCAGCTGTTGGGGCCGTTTGGCAAAAAGCAGCAAACCAACACTCTCGAGAAAGGGTATGGAAACAATCCATTTCCAAATGGGATCATTTAGGGCACTTAAACAATTACACACTTAGGTGACCATTAATATTTCATCCACATATTGTTTATGAAAACTAAATGAAATGACTCCGCTTGCTTAGTGATGCATGATGCTGTTTTAAGAGTGCAAAAAAGTCTGTCACTTTACTCTTGTAGACACGAGACAATGGGGGATGACAAGTGTTTTGTGTGTGTGCGTGAGAGAGAACGAGATCACGTACCCACAACCCACATCCAATCTCTCAGTATTTCCCTTTTGTCGTGCTGGCAATAAAATGAACATCGTTTTAAATTGTATTGAGACTGGCTCATAAGATTCATGATCAAAATGATATTTAAAGTGTGACCTATAAATAAGAGGTAGTCGCGTTAAACTTTAAAATATGAAGGTAGAATTAAGTTCCCAAATCTCCATGCGTTTCTGAAAGGTTGGGGAGGTGAATGTTCACTTCCATGGGTGCGACATTCTTATTAACTTTTTTTGTCGGTTCGACAAATTAAATCCACGATGCTAACCAAATAGTGTGGGGTTTGAGCAAAGGGTCTGACAGTCATGTTTAAAATTATTCAAACATTTGCCAGTAGCCTAATAGAGTTCCCTGAGTTCGAATTTCATGATATTGCTATCACAAGCGTTTGTTTACGTTTATTTTCATAAGCAAACTTTTACTTTTCATTAAATTACTGTATACATTTTAAAAGCAATGACTTGACGTAACCTGCGTAACTAATTTTATTGGTTTACTTTTTTGGTCTTAATCTCTCTTTTTTTAGTGTTTCTTGTCGGAACTTAGCCCTTTATAACTTTTAAAACGAAACCTTAAGACAATTTAACCATTTCAGTTCATATTTCAGTTATGGAGGTACAAATAAATCGTTAAATTATACGACTCCTTTTTTCCACTTCGTGTTGACCAATTTATTTCAGAAAATAATTAAAATATACAATTTATTTTTATAATTATACAAATTATAAAATCTTAATTTAGTGTTGGCCCACTTATCGCTTTACCAGGAATTCATAATGTGGAATATTTTATGGTAAAACCAAAAAAAATGGTTTCTGAAATTTTTGGAATTATCATCCAGGTATTAACATACAAAACAAAAGTGATTATACTATCCATATACATTTGTGAAAAGGTAAAATTGTCTCAGTGGTCGCAGATAGTAGCACATCATAATGCATTGGTTGCATGAAGTTCTTGTTGCAAAGTACAGGCTTTGGTAAATTTTGCAATAGCAATTTTCTTAAATCATACATTTATAACGTGTCTATGTTCAAGTCTGGCACGCGCATTATGCACCAGCATACCTTTTATATTGGCTGTTGGTTTAGTGTAATTGAATGGTCTATGAGAACACGAGTGTGTATTTACCCAGTATTTGTATGGGCTACCTCCACATTCTCAGTCAGTGGTAAATTAATGAAAGATCTTTATTAGCACATTTATAAAAGTAATTCTCCTTGCTTAAAGACCACCCTCCCCCGCACATCCAGCAGTTTTAAGAGTTTTCAAGAAGTTCACACCGCTAAGCACACGGGGGCACGAACGAAAATCATTTGGAATTACGAGAATCATTACTTCACAAATCATTATTCTCAATATACAGTTAGAATGACAAGATATTTCAACGGCTTTATACAGAGTTACTGCACAATGCCTGGGCGAACACTTTGCATGTCATCTCCGTGAAGTCTCACTGATCACAAGTGATCTGAAACGAGGACTTGGCGTTTTCCCATCAACATCAAAGTGATACTGGCAGTTGTGCAGGATTATAGAAACGAAAAAAGAAGCACAAAATAATCGATTGATAATCGATTAATAATCCATCTCGTCCAATCCACCTGCTTGTTCTGTTTAGGCATAGCACTCCCCACCATTCAGCTGTTTGTCAAATAGAAAAGTGACACTTCTTTAAGTTGCTTTTTCGTTTTGTAGAGACGTGTCGGGTTTTAATGTGCTGCTCATGTCAATCTCACCTGTTAACGTAAGGCTTGGAAATATGATACAAAAAGAGAAAATTCGAGAATTGTCTTTCAACATAAAACAAAATATTCTTATTTACACCTCTTTTCCTTTGTACATTTTAGAGGGTCACTGCAAAGCCCACGATTTATGACCTGGATTTGATATCAGGATAATTAAATATGAATCTACCATTTAAATATTCTTTGCGTCAGGGATGCACCAACAATTCACATTTGTAATACTGACAAGTTAAAATAATAATAATAATAATTTGTGAAACGAAGCGTCCCTGTAGTATCATATCCCGTTATTATTGCGTTCAGTATATAACGGTCTGTATTTGTTTTCTCCAGATTTAACATTTAGGGGTCCAGATTCGACACCAGGCTTTGAGGGTAGAAATACGGCGAGGGGAACATCCTTTGCAGCGCAGAATAATTTCCAGCCTCCGCTAACAATTCCAGTCCGACCGCAGTTTGCCTCTTCCACTTCGTCCTTTTTTATCCAAGACGAAAAAGAATGATGTTAGTATATAAAAATAAGATTGAAATGATTTAACTACTAGTGTTTAATCTTTTGATCATAACAAAAAGAAAACAATTCACCGAGTAGCCTACGTTTATTGTCTTGCACGCCTATTCCCAAGCGAAACATAAAATTCAAAAATAAATAAAATCTGAATCCTCTATGATTTATCGTCTAAGTTGCCTATCTGTATAAATATCAGTTTTGACCACACAATTCAATAATAATAATATGATTTACTTTAAAACGTCTGAATTGCAATATGAGGGCCACGAGTCTGCTGAGAGCTATGTGAAAGTTTCCTGAAGTATTCTGATATTTAATTCACATTAATTGTGTAACTAATATAAACAATATATAAGGTAAAAAGCAGGCAGCAAATGTCCCAAATAGTTCAGTAATTACTATTATTTAATCGAGGACGCATGCACCATTCGTGGATAAAATGCTGCATATTTATTTCAAATATTTAACTTGTCACAAAATTAGATGCTGCGAATACAATTGGAAAATATGCAAATAAACCACTTGTAGAAGTACAATATATCTATTTTGAATTTTGCTACTGTCAATTTTCCTGTTATAGAATATCTTTTTTTATTTGTATTTTTTACATTTTGCAGTTCTTTTTTAAGCTATAAAATAAGAATGATGTGAATCTTTGAGCCCCTTTAAAAATGAAAAGCTAAACATTTTATGCTTAAATATAAAAAATGTGGATATTTATTCTGTAGCATTTCCTTTACTTTTAGTGAAGCAAAACCGATGCAACCACATCATCTGACATTTATTATCGTCTTTGGCAGGAGACTAATAAATCAAAGGAAAATTATATGATAGGCCTATACACCCAAGTGCATATTCTCTTATTAATATTGTAAAAATAAAACGAATGTCGGTAAGAAAAATTACATTTATAAAATGACGCTGATATCAGAATAATTACCATTTAATTTCTTCAGAGTTTTTTTTATTTTTTTTTATTATTATTTAATGCTGCTGGGATGTACTCAAGCATTTGTTTCCAGCTGACCACATGCTCACCTCCTGTTCTGGTACCAGGTTTTGACCTGCGTGTCGGTCAGGTTGAGAGATGCTGCCAGCTCCATCCTGTCCTGCACACTCAGGTACTTCTGACGCTCAAAACTGCGCTCCAGCTGGGCGAGCTGATGGTCAGAGAAGGCGGTCCGCGCTTTTCGTGGCTTCTTTAGGCGAACCTGCGGGCTGTCTCTGCTGCTCGAGATCTCCCTGTCGCCCTCCTCTTTCACTGAAACATCACATAGAACGAAAGGGCACTGATTAGAATGAGTTAGTTAGCCCAAGTGTATCAGTAGACCCTGCTCTGGCAAGTAATCACATGTTATGGTGTCAAAGGTTTCCACATATCCTATGCTAAACCCTTGATGGTTTCACGCGTGCTTGTAATTCTGTCATGCATTTTTCAGATTTTATTTTCAGAATGTGAATACACGAGGGTTGTGATATTTAATTCACCCCTCTCTCCCTATCTAAACCAAACTCTTTTCTCTCTGAACCCAGAAAGAGAGGGACACGACGCGAGAGACCTTGCCAGTCGAGTAGTTGAGTCGTCTCTCAAGGAGCACAATAATCCGGCTAATTGAGCCACAAGGGATGGAAACCTTTCAACCGAGAACCGGAGAAACTTCACAGGGCCGGGGATAAGAGCGAAATAAAGAGCGGACCGACCCCGTGCGTTACAAATCTGATTAGCACTGGGACAAATTGCATCAAATCCCTGAAATATAAGGGGTAGAAAGGCAAAAATCAAAGTGGCGCACACACTCTTTACAAGCGCTCTGGAGATGGAATGGCTTTGATTTGGAGAGCATTAATTTTGATCACCGCTCCTATAGACTTGCCAAGCTAATAATGTCATGATGTGAGAGTAGAAATATATTTGGATTTATAGCTGAAGGTTGGCGAATAGTTGAGACCCATCATGCCCTACTTCCTCTAAGAGAGCAAGATTTTGGTGATAACACTTTTACAAAATTGTCAGAATCAGCAACGACCATACCAGTCTTCAGTAGGCCAAACACACGGACACCAATAACTATAACAATACATTTATTTAATTAATTATTTGTAATAAAGACAAATAATAATAAAAATAACGTTTTATTTAATAAGGGCATATTCCTACATTTATCAGTAGTCACTGGCCTTTATGTGTTAGCATCACTAAATCAACCTAATGTTATGTCACAGGAAACGATCTTTCACGCTTTTTTTCCCCCTCAGATGTAATTTCACCTGGACAAATCCTTAATGAATCTTGCTGATGATGTTTATCAACTTCCTGTGCTCTGCACCTAACAATGAGCTTTAAACTAATAAGCACGTTAAAATGTATCATATAGTGAATAATCCACGTAAACAAATGAACTATATTTCTTGCACTGAAATCACAAAGATTTCATTTCATGATTTTTACACTAGCGACAAATGCATTCATTGATTTCAAAATATTTAATATGAATTTTACGAGAGATGATTGTAAAATGTTTTGGATTATAAAATGATTATGTCATGTGGATTATATCTATTTATCTATCTATCTATCTATCTATCATCAGTCTTATCTCATAATCTGTTGTCCTTTATAGAAACAACGCCTAAAAATGAACAAAATTAATAAACAATAAAGCATGAAAACTATAATATTTATTATTTATTATAAATACTATAAATATTTCAATTGATTCTAGTTTAAGCTATTTATTTCTATGCCCCAATTCGTTAAAAGACATAGCCAAGGGTAGTCAAAAAGCCAGCCTGCTTGAACTCCATGCAGTATAAATGTGTCAAGTTCTAGATCATGTGCAATAATTTTAAAATATCACTAAAAAAGCGATGTGATATTTTTACCTTTGTATTCACAGTCTGACGATGAGTTACTGTGGATCTTTTCAATGAAGTCGTCTGCGATTTTAGATGCCAGTCTCCCTGACTCCTGAGTCGGCTGGCCGTTACTGGAGTAAGGAGCACACGCCGCCAAGGGTTTACAGTCAGCCAGAATATCTCTTATTAAGAAGGATGAAGTGACAGTCCGAGGTTGCGATCCGGCGGAGATCGGCCCATGCTGCAAATGGGACGCGAGCCCGAGCAGGTGACCCTGTCTCTGCGCAGCGTCCTCACCGCACTCCCGCCGCGGGGACGGAGGAGAAGAACAACCGCTCTCTAAGTCTGACCTGGGGCTGAACTCCAGCGGGGACCGGCATTCTCCTACCAAACTGTCCCTCTTCGCGATGACTGGGCTTCCAGGCCTGTGGGAGAGCAAGGAGTCGATTCCAAAACTGGAGCCGTTGGTGGACGCTTCCATCTCCACACTGCTGCTTGCGTGAAGCCTCTGTTCAGATTATCATCTGTATTCAACCAAGTTCTGCGTGAATGGCGCTCGATTTAATAGCGATCTATCCAGGAGGAAAATCCAAAGCAGAATCGGAAATGAGAAATATTCATCCGCTGTCTGGGAAAAAAAAACTTCCTTCTTCCTTGAGGACTTTTAATTTAAGTTTAAAAAGGAAAAGGAGGTTTCTTGAGGAGGTTCTGTATAAAGTACACACAGACCCTGCCTCCAAAAAAAATTTTTTTTTTCTTTTTTCTTTTTCTTTAGCTTCTCACTCACTCCTCAAAAAATCGATACAGCCTAAATATACTCTCGGCTGGCAAATGTAATTTTTTTTTTTTTTGAGTCCCGGTATTTCTCGAAGACGCGAGACGCATCGATGGTAGCTTTGAATTTTTTTTCAAATTATTTTAAAAAACTGTTC